>NW_028160088.1:2500-77675 GCF_964263955.1 Coregonus lavaretus
GTATTTGTAAATGCTGAATGTAAATGACTAAAATGTAAATGTAAATGATGAACAGGACTGCAGTGATCTAACATGTACTCGTTCAAAAGGTCATGTGCAAATGCACCGGATTGAGTGAGGTTGAGTGATGCGTGAAATGGGCACAAGTGTGACCTAAAGTCTTTCCTCTTCCTTCTCCAGGAGTGAGTTTCTTGGAGAATAAAGATGATATCTTCGAGGACTGGAGAGAAAAGTTCCTCAACACCTACAAGGTAAGATGAAATCAGAAGGAACTGGAACCGACCGACATACAGACAGAGAAGAAAGAAAGTCACCTTCCGCCTGCCTGGTGTGAGCTCACCCCCGATTAACCCAGATTATGGCACCGCTTTCGCGCAGCAGTGGGCAGGCGGCCAGGGATACGGCAATGCATGACAATTACTGCCAGTGGAAAACAAGCAACGAGCCCAACTCTTCCAGGCCCAACAACCGCTGTAAAATAATACTGAGATCCGGGTAGAACATATTCCCCCTGTTGAAATAAAATAGAAGGGCAGTGTAGAAAGTTAGAGGGATGCTGGAATAAGTCCCGTTGATCTGAGTGGTAGGCCTACAGCTCTGGACCTATTGAAGAGTACAGGGCAGTAGGAGTGGAGAGACATAGAGAGGGATGCTGCTGGAAGAAGTCCCATTGATCTGAGTGGTAGGCCTACAGCTCTGGACCTATTGAAGAGTACAGGGCAGTAGGAGTGGAGAGACATATAGAGGGATGCTGCTGGAAGAAGTCTCTGATTGTGATATGAGTGGCAAATCAAGTCAAACTTAATTTAAAGTGCTTTATTATCACTGTCTCACGATACACTTTATAAAGAGAATACAAACAGAGAGATAAACTCAGCAGGCATAGATACAGACAGACAGACAGACAGACAGACAGACAGACAGACAGACAGACAGACAGACAGACAGACAGACAGACTGGCAGGCAGACAGACTGGCAGGCAGACAGGCAGATAGATAGATAGATATATAGAAATGACAGGCAGACAGAAAGACAGACAGGCAGACAGATATATAGAAATGACAGGCAGACAGAAAGACAGACAGACAGAAAGACAGGCAGGCAGGCAGGCAGACCAGACCTGCTAGTCAGTTAATGATGTGAAGGATCTGTGTTAAAACTGAGCTCTTGGAATACTGTATTTGACTTGGTTTGATTATTAACATGTATCTTGTCTCTTTGAATTTCAGACTGGACTCATGTACTGGCCTTTCATGCAGGTGAATGATAAGGATGCCATTGATAGACAGTGTGTTACTGTACTGTAAATATCCCAATGTATTGATAATAAACTACATTGTGTGAAGGCATAACATCCTGCTCTGAAATGTCCCTACCAACTAATACACATGCACCGGAATTTACTATAAACATCAGGTTGATCCTGTGCTGTGTCAATACAGTAGTGTCTCTCACACACACACACACACACACACACACACACCATCCTTCTCTGTTCTATTTCTGTATCATGGTTTATTTACTGTTAGAGATAACCATCTTCTTCTGCGTGAGTGATGATCTGATGTCATAACTGTTATCACACACACACACACCTGTCAGTCAGTGGTACATCAGTGTGCTGTAATACAACACTAGTGTTCTTTTCTGATGTACTTCAAACTGACACCTGTTTTTATCTACCCCTTTCCACCTTCCTCTCTCCCTCCCCCTTCTACCCTCTTCACCCCCTCCCTCCCCCTCACGTTCCCTCCCTCCCCCTCCTCCCCAGTTCCTAAACTTCATCCTGATACCTCTATACCTGAGGACAGCCTTCATGGGCTGTTGTGCGTTCCTGTGGGCCACCTTCCTGTGTTTCTCCCGGCAGAGCGGGGACGGTACGGCCAGCGTGGCCCTAGCCTTCTTCCTGTATCCCAAACAGAGGCTGCAGGCCGCCCGGGAGGCCCACCTCGCACGCAAGAAACAGAAAGAAGAGGAAGAACTGCAGCAGAGCACTGAGAACTAACTGAATTGGTTCAGTGAGATTCGATTCAATTCAAGAAACAGAAAACAGAGGAGGACCCGAGCACTGAGAACTGAACTGATTAAATTTCATTCTATTCAATTCAAGAAACAGAAAAATCAAGCACTGAGAACTGAACTGATTTAATTTCATTCTATTCAATTCAAGAAACAGAAAAATCAAGCACTGAGAACTGAACTGGTTTAATGAGATTCAATTCAGAAAACAGAAGAATCAAGCACTGGGAACTGAACTGGTTTAATGAGATTCAATTCAGGAAACAGAAAACAGAAGAATCAAGCACTGAGAACTGAACTGACTTAATGAGATTCAATTCAATTGAGGGAACAGGAAAACAGAGGAGGACCCGAGCACTGAGAACTGAACTGCTAAAACGTTATTTCAATTCAGTTTCAACAAAACGTTGTTGTTATCTCTACCTGTCTTCAAGAGCATCAAGACAAGGCATGAGGGCATGGTTGGAGGGTGACAACACACTGTCATCGTGTGAGGACAGGCCAGGCTCTCACACCTTAGAATAAACTAAAAACAGATAGTTTGATTCAGTTTGATTGAATAGAACTTTATTGATATCCTCAGGGGAAAGGAAGAGTGAATATAACTTTATTGATATGCTCAGGGACAAGGAGGAGGAATATAACTTTATTGAATATAACTTTATTGATATCCTCAGGGGCAAGGAGGAGTGAATATAACTTTATTGAATATAACTTTATTGATATCCTTAGGGGCAAGGAGGAGTGAATATAACTTTATTGATATCCTCAGGGGCAGGGAGGAGGCATCATTGGAGCAGTTACATAATTTAGGCCTACTGTACATATACAAATACGTCCACCTAATACTATGCCGGCAACACATACAGTGTTAATTTCAACACAACTTTATCAATCCCGTCAAGGGCAACCCAGAAAGTATAGTCGGACTCGGAGCACATTACTTACAGACATTCAGACTGTACAGGTGTAGAAGTGCAATACATTACGTGAAACAGAACAAGTTCTGTTTTTATTTAACCTTTATTAATGTAGCTTTGTCTCATTGAGATCAACATCTCTTTTGCAAGAGACCAGGGGCCGTATGTATCAAGCGCTTCAGAGAAGGATTGCTGATCTAGGATCAGTCCCCCCCCGTCCCCCCCGCCCCCCCCCCCCCCCCCCCACGTCCCCCCCGTCCCCCCGTCCCCCCCGTCCCCGTAATCTTATTCATAGTGGTCTAAAAGGAAAAACTGATCCAGCACTTTTACTCTGAGACGCTTGATACATACATGTACGACCCCTGAAGTTGTTTGTAAGAAACATGTTGGGTGGATGAGAGAGGTGTTAGATGTTGTGGTTACAGGGAGGTTCCTCAGGGAGAGGTGGTGTTAGATGTTGTGGTTACAGGGAGGTTCCTCAGGGAGAGGTGGTGTTAGATGTGATTATAGGGATGTTCCTCAGGGAGAGGTGGTGTTAGATGTTGTGGTTACAGGGAGGTTCCTCAGGGAGAGGTGGTGTTAGATGTGATTATAGGGATGTTCCTCAGGGAGAGGTGGTGTTAGATGTGATTATAGGGATGTTCCTCAGGGAGAGGTGGTGTTAGATGTTGTGGTTACAGGGAGGTTCCTCAGGGAGAGGAGGTGTTAGATGTGATTATAGGGATGTTCCTCAGGGAGAGGTGGTGTTAGATGTGATTATAGGGATGTTCCTCAGGGAGAGGTGGTGTTAGACATTGTGGTTACAGGGATGTTCCTCAGGGAGAGGAGGTGTTAGACGTTGTGATTACAGGGATGTTCCTCAGGGAGAGGAGGTGTTAGATGTTGTGATTTGCAGGGATGTTCCTCAGGGAGAGGTGGTGTTAGATGTTGTGATTTGCAGGGAGGTTCCTCAGGGAGAGGTGGTGTTAGATGTTGTGATTTGCAGGGATGTTCCTCAGGGAGAGGTGGTGTTAGATGTTGTGATTTGCAGGGAGGTTCCTCAGGGAGAGGTGGTGTTAGATGTTGTGATTTGCAGGGATGTTCCTCAGGGAGAGGTGGTGTTAGATGTTGTGATTTGCAGGGATGTTCCTCAGGGAGAGGTGGTGTTAGATGTTGTGATTTGCAGGGAGGTTCCTCAGGGAGAGGTGGTGTTAGATGTTGTGATTTGCAGGGATGTTCCTCAGGGAGAGGTGGTGTTAGATGTTGTGATTTGCAGGGAGGTTCCTCAGGGTGTGTTCATGTATATATGCAAAATGTGTTTGTTCTATGCTCTCAATTTCTATGTCCCATTGGTTGTGCCTTCTGTTGGTAACAAGATCCCTTCATGTTCTGGTCTAGATCTAGTTAGTTAGTTAGTTCTTACTCAGATAATCTCTGTGTGTGTATATATATATGCTCAAGTGTTGTTTAACTAATCTTCCAGATTGACCATCTAAGGGTAAAGTGCTATCCTGTCCTGTTACTTGAATTGTCTATTTATTTATTTTAACCTACTAGGTTGCCATCGACCCTGTGACCTTATAACGTACATATATCCATTAGGGTTGCAAAATACCAACAATTCCCAGGTCTCCCAGAAATCCCCATTGGAGGATTACCGGATTTCCTCCTTATTCCTTGCCAATTCCAGATTTTTGTTTTTCCAACCCTGGGAATCTGGGAAAGTTTCAGGAATGTTGCATCCCTACATACCATCAAGGTACTGAAGATCTGCAACATTCTTTACTGAAGTCAAACCTTACTGTAGAATACGGTTGCACAATTCTGGCAACGTTCCCAACATTCCAAAGTTTTCCAGAAATCTCGGTTGAAATATTCCTGGAATCTGGAGGGTATAAACTAGAAATCCAGGGATACTCTTACCCGTATTTCTGGAAAAAGTGAATTTTGTTCAACCCTACTGTAGAATCTACTTAGAGGTGTTAATATTACAAATATTGTACTCAACATTAGCTACCTGTGTTTACTGTTTCATAGAACAGTTCTGTTAATCGCATACATTGAATGGATAGAGAAATAAAATCCAAGGTCATGTTATACCTCCTTTTCTTTGCCTCAAAGTAGAAGGTATCAAGTTAGTATAGATACTTGTTGTACAGACAGAGGTATATATACAGAACAGTGTAGACAGAAAGAACATATTTTAGCTCTGCTAAAAGTGTGAGAGTGTTGACTAATGTTGTGCATCTTGTTACTATGATGTGATTTATAATTCAGAAAAGCTTTATTGTTCCAACATTTGGCAGAGTGAAGGCTCACCATAACATGGTGTAGTAGTCAGCAGAGTGAAGGCTCACCATAACTATAACATGGTGTAGTAGTCAGCAGAGTGAAGGCTCACCATAACTATAACATGGTGTAGTAGTCAGCAGAGTGAAGGCTCACCATAACTATAACATGATGTATTAGTCAGCAGAGTGAAGGTTCACCATAACTATAACATTATGTATTAGTCAGCAGAGTGAAGGCTCACCATAACTATAACATGGTGTAGTAGTCAGCAGAGTGAAGGTTCACCATAACTATAACATGGTGTAGTAGTCAGCAGAGTGAAGGTTCACCATAACTATAACATGATGTAGTAGTCAGCAGAGTGAAGGTTCACCATAACTATAACATGATGTAGTAGTCAGCAGAGTGAAGGTTCACCATAACTATAACATGGTGTAGTAGTCAGCAGAGTGAAAGTTCACCATAACTATAACATGGTGTAGTAGTCAGCAGAGTGAAGGTTCACCATAACTATAACATGGTGTAGTAGTCAGAGTGAAGGCTCACCATTACTATAACATGGTGTAGTAGTCAGCAGAGTGAAAGTTCACCATAACTATAACATGGTGTAGTAGTCAGCAGAGTGAAGGTTCACCATAACTATAACATGATGTATTAGTCAGCAGAGTGAAGGTTCACCATAACTATAACATGATGTAGTAGTCAGCAGAGTGAAGGTTCACCATAACTATAACATGATGTATTAGTCAGCAGAGTGAAGGTTCACCATAACTATAACATGATGTAGTAGTCAGCAGAGTGAAGATTCACCATAACTATAACATGGTGTATTAGTCAGCAGAGTGAAGGCTCACCATAACTATAACATGGTGTAGTAGTCAGCAGAGTGAAGGTTCACCATAACTATAACATGATGTATTAGTCAGCAGAGTGAAGGCTCACCATAACTATAACATGATGTAGTAGTCAGCAGAGTGAAGGCTCACCATAACTATAACATGATGTAGTAGTCAGCAGAGTGAAGGTTCACCATAACTATAACATGGTGTATTAGTCAGCAGAGTGAAGGCTCACCATAACTATAACATGGTATAGTAGTCAGCAGAGTGAAGGTTCACCATAACTATAACATGGTGTATTAGTCAGCAGAGTGAAGGCTCACCATAACTATAACATGATGTAGTAGTCAGCAGAGTGAAGGTTCACCATAACTATAACATGATGTAGTAGTCAGCAGAGTGAAGGCTCACCATAACATGGTGTAGTAGTCAGCAGAGTGAAGGTTCACCATAACTATAACATGGTGTAGTAGTCAGCAGAGTGAAGGCTCACCATAACTATAACATGATGTAGTAGTCAGCAGAGTGAAGGTTCACCATAACTATAACATGATGTAGTAGTCAGCAGAGTGAAAGTTCACCATAACTATAACATGGTGTATTAGTCAGCAGAGTGAAGGCTCACCATAACTATAACATTATGTATTAGTCAGCAGAGTGAAGGCTCACCATAACTATAACATGATGTAGTAGTCAGCAGAGTGAAGGCTCACCATAACTATAACATGGTGTAGTAGTCAGCAGAGTGAAGGTTCACCATAACTAGAACATGGTGTATTAGTCAGCAGAGTGAAGGCTCACCATAACTATAACATGGTGTAGTAGTCAGCAGAGTGAAGGTTCACCATAACTATAACATGGTGTAGTAGTCAGCAGAGTGAAGGCTCACCATAACTATAACATGATGTAGTAGTCAGCAGAGTGAAGGTTCACCATAACTATAACATGGTGTAGTGGTCAGCAGAGTGAAGGTTCACCATAAATATAACATGATGTAGTAGTCAGCAGAGTGAAGGCTCACCATAACATGGTGTAGTAGTCAGCAGAGTGAAGGTTCACCATAACTATAACATGATGTAGTAGTCAGCAGAGTGAAGGCTCACCATAACATGGTGTAGTAGTCAGCAGAGTGAAGGTTCACCATAACTATAACATGGTATAGTAGTCAGCAGAGTGAAGGTTCACCATAACTATAACATGGTGTAGTAGTCAGCAGAGTGAAGGCTCACCATAACTATAACATGGTGTAGTAGTCAGCAGAGTGAAGGTTCACCATAACTATAACATGATGTAGTAGTCAGCAGAGTGAAGGCTCACCATAACTATAACATGGTGTAGTAGTCAGCAGAGTGAAGGTTCACCATAACTATAACATGGTGTAGTAGTCAGCAGAGTGAAGGCTCACCATAACTATAACATGGTGTAGTAGTCAGCAGAGTGAAGGTTCACCATAACTATAACATTATGTACAGTGAGGGAATAAAGTATTTGATCCCCTGCTGATTTTGTACGTTTGCCCACTGACAAAGAAATGATCAGTCTATTATTTTAATGGTAGGTTTATTTGAACAGTGAGAGACAGAATAACAACAAAAAAATCAAGAAAAACGCATGTCAAAAATGTTATAAATTGATTTGCATTTTAATGAGGGAAATAAGTATTTGACCCCCTCTCAATCAGAAAGATTTCTGGCTCCCAGGTGTCTTTTATACAGGTAACGAGCTGAGATTAGGAGCACACTCTTAAAGGGAGTGCTCCTAATCTCAGTTTGTTACCTGTATAAAAGACACCTGTCCACAGAAGCAATCAATCAATCAGATTCCAAACTCTCCACCATGGCCAAGACCAAAGAGCTCTCCAAGGATGTCAGGGCCAAGATTGTAGACCTACACAAGGCTGGAATGGGCTACAAGACCATCGGCAAGCAGCTTGGTGAGAAGGTGACAACAGTTGGTGCGATTATTCGCAAATGGAAGAAACACAAAATAACTGTCAATCTCCCTCGGCCTGGGGCTCCATGCAAGATCTCACCTCGTGGAGTTGCAATGATCATGAGAACGGTGAGGAATCAGCCCAGAACTACACGGGAGGATCTTGTCAATGATCTCAAGGCAGCTGGGACCATAGTCACCAAGAAAACAATTGGTTACACACTACGCCATGAAGGACTGAAATCCTGCAGCGCCCGCAAGGTCCCCCTGCTCAAGAAAGCACATATACAGGGCCGTCTGAAGTTTGCCAATGAACATCTGAATGATTCAGAGGAGAACTGGGTGAAAGTGTTGTGGTCAGATGAGACCAAAATGGAGCTCTTTGGCATCAACTCAACTCGCCGTGTTTGGAGGAGGAATGCTGCCTATGACCCTAAGAACACCATCCCCACCGTCAAACATGGAGGTGGAAACATTATGCTTTGGGGGTGTTTTTCTGCTAAGGGGACAGGACAACTTCACCGCATCAAAGGGACGATGGACGGGCCATGTACCGTCAAATCTTGGGTGAGAACCTCCTTCCCTCAGCCAGGGCATTGAAAATGGGTCGTGGATGGGTATTCCAGCATGACAATGACACAAAACACACGGCAAAGGCAACAAAGGAGTGGCTCAAGAAGAAGCACATTAAGGTCCTAGAGTGGCCTAGCCAGTCTCCAGACCTTAATCCCATAGAAAATCTGTGGAGGGAGCTGAAGGTTCGAGTTGCCAAACGTCAGCCTCGAAACATTAATGACTTGGAGAACATCTGCAAAGAGGAGTGGGACAAAATCCCTCCTGAGTTATGTGCAAACCTGGTGGCCAACTACAAGAAATGTCTGACCTCTGTGATTGCCAACAAGGGTTTTTCCACAAAGTACTATGTCATGTTTTACAGAGGGGTCAAATACTTATTTCCCTCATTAAAATGCAAATCAATTTATAACATTTTTGACATGCATTTTTCTGGATTTTTTTGTTGTTATTCTGTCTCTCACTGTTCAAATAAACCTACCATTAAAATTATAGACTGGTCATTTCTTTGTCAGTGGGCAAATGTACAAAATCAGCAGGGGATCAAATACTTTTTCCCTCACTGTAGTAGTCAGCAGAGTGAAGGCTCACCATAACATGGTGTAGTAGTCAGCAGAGTGAAGGCCAACCATAACTATAACATGGTGTAGTAGTCAGCAGAGTGAAGGCCAACCATAACTATAACATGGTGTAGTAGTCAGCAGAGTGAAGGCCAACCATAACTATAACATGGTGTAGTAGTCAGCAGAGTGAAGGCTCACCATAACTATAACATGGTGTAGTAGTCAGCAGAGTGAAGGTTCACCATAGCTATAACATGATACAGTAGTCGGTGTTATCCAATCCTGGTCCTGGGGACGCATTTTTGTTTTTGCCCCAGCACTATCACACCTGATTGAAATAATAAAAAGCTTGATGATGAGTTGATTAGTTGAATTAGGTGTATTAGTGCTAGGACAAAGCCCTTTGGGTCCCCAAGACCAGAATTGGGAAACAGTGGTGTAGCATGTTGGCTGGAATACATCAGTGACATTGACCTTCACTGAGATCTAAAAGCAAACAGTCATGGAGAGACAGACTGATCCCTTGCTCTGTTGGCTAAGACTGTTGTCAGCTGACTATGAGCGGTGTGTGATGTCGTCCATAGGTCCTAGGTTGTGAGTTCGAGCTCTACTTGGCGTTAGCCTGGTCCCAGATCTGGTTGAGATTTGGCCTACTCCAGGAGGAGTTGGCAGAAGAGCAGAAGCATACTGGCACCCAGGCTAGCTTGGGGTAGAACACAACGTACTCTTAGAGTGGTGCCGCTGCCGTGACCTGGATAGAGCACACAGTCAAGGCGCTGCGGAGTAGGACGAGGTCAAAGGGCGGTGAATAAAGTGGACAGCAGAGCCATATATTTAGAAAAGCTCAGCCAGCTTTTAAAGAATTTTGAACATCGTTCTAAATTCTAGACATCCAGTTATACAGCATTTTTTTTATATTCCCCATGTAATGTTAACGGGGAGCTAACATGGCTGCCATAGAATACTGTGGTGTCATGTAAATGCATCACAATGCAGAAACCTCAAATGTCCCTACTCTAAATATACATGTATGTCTCTGACGGACACTAATGGAGTCTTGTTACAGTGTGTTCCCAGTCCCAACATTGTTTCAATAAACCACACAGGACCATCAATCAATCAATGTGTTCTTTTACGTTTCGTTTTTTGGAATCCCCGGCAACCCGTCCGGCAACCCTGTAACCTGAGCCCTTAGTGTGGTGGACGTGAAGCTGAACAATTTCATTTTGACCTCAACGGCTCTCCGTACTGAAGGTCACTATGAGCGTCCCAAATGGCACCCTATTCCCTATATAGTGCACTACATTTGACCAGAGCCCTGGTCAAAAGCAGTGCACTATATAGGGGATAGGGTGCCATTTGGGACGCAAGCTATGTGTCTGTGTTTGACAGGTGAAGACAGACACTGATCTGTTTAATCTGCTGTTGATGGTGATGTCACACGCTGGTCCAGACCAGACTTGATGGTTTACTGTAGTGTAAACATGATCTATTCGATAGATATAGATAGATAGAGAGAGCGAGAGAGAGCGCGACAGAGAGAGAGAGAGAGAGAGCAGATCCTGTAGATTTCTATTGTTGTGTGTAAAAAGTGTGGGGCCCTGCCTGCTGATAGTTAGCGTGTGGATTAACCAGGATCACATTGGTAATCTCTGAAGGACAACGTTACCCAGACATCCCTGCATGCCTGACCTCTGGACCCGTGGAACAGAAAGTATTTGAACTCACAGAACCTGGCTGCGTCCTATCCAGAAACAGACCCTAACCCACTGCCCCTGGCCTAACCACTTCATGTAGATCTGAAAGGATTGGATAGCTGTCAGCAAATTGGTGTGAATCTTAACTTCCATTTATGTCAAATTTTCATTTAGTCTCCCAATGCCATCAATGCATGACTGAGTTATGGCCTCTGCCTCTGGAAGGTCTACAATCTACTCTCTATGGCCTCTGCCTCTGGAAGGTCTACAATTACATTTTAGTCATTTAGCAGACGCTCTTATCCAGAGCGACTTACCGGAGCAATTAGGGTTAAGTGCCTTGCTCAAGGGCACATCGACAGTTTTCACCTAGCCGGCTCGGGGATTAGAACCAGCGACCTTTCGGTTACTGGCACTACGCTCTTAACCACTAAGCTGGCCTAGACCTCTGGAAGGTCTACAATCTACTCTCTATGGCCTAGACCTCTGGAAGGTCTACAATCTACTCTCTGCCAACATGGAGAACTGTCTCTCTCTTTTATGCAATACTGCTCATCTGAAACTGTCTCAATGAATGTATCGACATTGGGATTTAACACGTGTTGTTTCAAAGCAGTGTGTTTGGACTAGAACGATGATCCCATGTGTGATTTGTAAAATAATGGAAATGCCTGTCATAACATGAGTAACACATTTTCTTATGATGGTTTGTGGAAAGATACCCATTGTATAAATGGATAGATTAACAGCGGGTCAAATAAAGTGATTATTTGAAAACAAAACGTTTTAAGTTCTTTGAGAGTAGTCATTATTTCATTGAAATTGTCAAAAATAATGTTGCCAGAATGATATATTCAATTTTAACTGTAGTTTCCTACATTCAGCTAGAGGTGGAGACATCTGCCCCACTATACTCCACACTGTCTACAATATGTTTAGGCATGCATAGTCTCCTCATGTCATTGACAACACATGGATAGGCAAAGATCATTGCATAACGGAACCTGTCTATTTAATATCCCACATCTTCTGAGATAGAACAAACCTGAGTGACCGAAATATTCTGGGACTGCTTTAAAAAACGAGGGAGCAAAATGGACAGGCTACGCTTAAAAACTAAATGGACAGGCTACGCTCAAAACAAAACGGACAGGCTACGCTCAAAACAAAATGGACAGGCTACGCTCAAAACAAAATGGACAGGCTACGCTCAAAACTAAATGGACAGGCTACGCTCAAAACAAAATGGACAGGCTACGCTCAAAACAAAATGGACAGGCTACGCTCAAAACTAAATGGACAGGCTACGCTCAAAACAAAATGGACAGGCTACGCTCAAAACAAAACGGACAGGCTACGCTCAAAACAAAATGGACAGGCTACGCTCAAAACAAAATGGACAGGCTACGCTCAAAACAAAATGGACAGGCTACGCTCAAAACAAAATGGGTAGGCTACGCTCAAAACAAAATGGACAGGCTACGCTCAAAACAAAATGGACAGGCTACGCTCAAAACAAAATGGACAGGCTACGCTCATAACAAAATGGACAGGCTACGCTCAAAACAAAATGGACAGGCTACGCTCAAAACAAAATGGACAGGCATGCTAGAAGAGTAAAACATAGGAACTAGGAATGTATTCCAGTGATCACATTGAGGCCAAGATTTAAAAAAAAAAAATGTTACCTAAAGATCTAGGATCAGATTATTGTAATCCCAATCACTACAGTCATCAATAGCCTGATGAAAAATAATCTTACATTGGACCAGTGAATCGGTCGTCACTAATTAACACAGCCACAAAACCAGAAGGCCCGCCTACCCGACCAATCAGATGAGGGAGTGTGATGACACGTATGCTAATGTAGTGGCGTAAACCCGCGTTCACGTGCTAGTCGGAACTTGGAAAATCTGAAATGTACCACTTGATAAATCGTTGAAAGCTGCACGTGTATAACTACAAGCAGTTAGCATATCGGACATATCAGAGTTGACTAGTTCTGACTAGCATGTGAACACGGCAATACTGAGGGCGTTTACATAGCAGGTTAGGATAATTTACGGGGCAGGTTAGGATAATTAACGTAGCCGTCAGGAAAATGAGGTTACGGTTAGGAAAAGGGTTAGAGTTACCTACAAAATGTCTTGCACAACTAACTTAATTGGGTTTTATCGCTTTACACATTTATTTTGGGATCCACCACTTTAAACCTCATTTGCATGATGCACGAGTGGAGATCATTTCATACAAGCACATTTTCGTCCACATTCCCTCTCATTGTTTACCTATGACCTTTTTCAAAAAGTCAAGTGAGGACGGAGAGAGAGAACGAAGGAGTTGAGCATTCCAATTGAGAAAAGGCCATAAAGTTTCTGTTATCTAGTGATCCATCAATGATTTGGTTATTTATTAGCTATAATAAAAACAACTGTTGCCGTTCAAATGCAAAGTGATAATCGGATGTCTTATTCCAGCCTGGTCTCATACACTAGACGTAACATAGTAAATGGAAATCCAGGACACTAAAATTAGTATTATACAGTGCATTCGGAAAGTATTCAGACACCTTTACTTTTTCCACATGTTGTTACGTTACAGCCTTATTCAAAAATTGATTCAATCGTTTTTCCCCCCTCATCAATCTACACACAATACCACATAATGACAGAACAAACAGGTTTAGAAATGTTTGCTAAATGTATTTAAAAGAAACCCGGAAATATCACATTTACATAAGTATTCAGACCCTTAATTTAGTACTTTGTTGATGCACCTTTGGCAGTGATTACAGCCGAGTCTTCTTGGGTATGACGTTACAAGTTTGGCACACCTCTATTTGGGGATTTTCTCCCATTCTTCTCTGCAGATCCTCTCAAGCTCTGTCAGGTTGGATGGGGAGCGTCGCTGCACAGCTATTTTCAGGTGTCTCCAGAGATTATAGATCGGGTTCAAGTCCGGGCTCTGGCTGGGCCACTCAAGGACATTCAGAGACTTGTCCCGAAGCTACTCCTGCGTAGTCTCCCAGTCCCTGCCAGCATGACATCCCCACAGCATGATGCTGCCACCACCAGAGAATCTTGTTTCTAATGGTCTGAAAGTCCTTTAGGTGCCTTTTGGCAAACTCCAAGCGGGCTGTCATGTGCCTTTTACTGAGGAGTGGCTTCTGCCTGGCCACTCTACCATAAAGGCCTGATTGGTGGAGTGCTGCAGAGATGGATGTCCTTTTGGAAGGGTCTCCCATCTCCACAGAGGAACTCTGGAGCGCTGTCAGAGTGACCATCGGGTTCTTGGTCACCTCCCTGACCAAGGCCCTTCTCCCCCGATTGCTCAGTTTGGCCAGGCGGCCAGCTCTAGGAAGAGTCTTGGTGGTTCCAAACTTCTTCCATTTAAGAATGATGGAGGCCACTGTGTTCTTGGGAACCTTCAATGCTGCAGAAATGTTTTGATACCCTTCCCCAGATCTGTGCCTCGACACAATCCTGTCTCGGAGCTCTACGGACAATTCCTTCGACCTCATGGCTTGGTTTTTGCTCTGACATGCATTGTCAACTGTGGGAACTTATATAGAAAGGTATGTACCTTTCCAAATCATGTCCAATCAATTCAATTTACCACAGGTGGACTCCAATCAAGTTGTAGAAACATCTCAAGGATGATCAATGGAAACAGGATGCACCTGAGTCTCATCGCAAAGGGTCTGAATGCTTATGTAAATATGGTATTTCTGTTTTTATATTTTATAAATTAGCAAACATTTCTAAAAACCTGGTTTTCCCTTCGTCATTACGGGGTATTGTGTGTAGATCGATGCCAAAAAAAAAGTAATTGAATCCATTTTAGAATAAGGCTGTAACGTAACAACAATGAGGAAAAGGGGAAGGGGTCTGAATACTTTCTGACTTCACTGTATGTTAAGTTTGGTTTGGTTACATAAGACAGATGGTTACTTAAGTCAGGTGGATGGGTAGGTGTATAACAAACATCTAGCAACCCAAAGGTTGAGAGTTTGAATCTCATCATGGACAACTTTTGCATTTTAGCCAATCAGCAACTTTTCAACCACTTACTACTTTGAAACTACTTAGCATGTTAGCTAACCCTTCCCCTAACCCTTTAACCTAACCTTAACCACTAGCCTGGCTAACATTAGCCACCTAGCTAGAATTTGTATCATATCATACGTTTTGCAAATTCGTAAAATATAATATGAACTGTAATTCTTAACATATAATACGGAATGGGTGATGGACATCCACAGATTAATAAATACCATACGAAACGTATCATACTAAATGGAGTATCTCAGATTTACATACAGAGTAATACCAAATGCTCAGAGACCAGGTTGCTTATTCAGGGAAAGGGAAAACCTAGTCAGATGTACAACTGAATGCATTCAACCCAAATGTGTCTTCAGCATTTAACCCAAATCCTTAATCAGATTGCAAGTTTATCATGATGTTTGTCCTTACTCATAGTTACTTGTCTTAACCCAAAATAGGTTTACTCCAATATCTGCATTGTTTTTAAAATGGCATGTAGACAAACAAATTGACATCTTGATTTTTTTGTTTCAAAATCCACAAGTAAAACGTACACATTTTCAAAGAAATGTTCACAGAAATTTATATTTTGGAAAATGGCTGATTTTTGTCTGATTTAAGATTAAACATCAACCCTGTTAAGGTCAACCCTGTTACTTTATTTGGGCACTTCAAATCAAATTTTATTTGTCACATGCGCCAAATACAACGGGTGTAGACTTAAGATTTAGATTAGATTTTAGTCATTTAGCAGACGCTCTTATCCAGAGCGACTTACAGTTAGTACTTAACTGTGAAATGCTTGCTTACAGCCCTACCCAACAATACAGAGTAAAAAATAAATAACAAAAATAGTAACAGGATACACAAGAACGGAGCTATATACAGGGAGTACCAGTACCAGATCAATGTGGAGCTATATACAGGGAGTACCAGTACCAGATCAATGTGGAGCTATATACAGGGAGTACCAGTACCAGATCAATGTGGAGCTATATACAGGGAGTACCAGTACCAGATCAATGTGGAGCTATATACAGGGAGTACCAGTACCAGATCAATGTGGAGCTATATACAGGGAGTACCAGTACCAGATCAATGTGGAGCTATATACAGGGAGTACCAGTACCAGATCAATGTGCAGCTACAGTGGGGGAAAAAAGTATTTAGTCAGCCACCAATTGTGCAAGTTCTCCCACTTAAAAAGATGAGAGAGGCCTGTAATTTTCATCATAGGTACACGTCAACTATGACAGACAAAATGAGAAAAAAAAATCCAGAAAATCACATTGTAGGATTTTTAATGAATTTATTTGCTAATTATGGTGGAAAATAAGTATTTGGTCAATAACAAACAAGCAAGATTTCTGGCTCTCACAGACCTGTAACTTCTTCTTTAAGAGGCTCCTCTGTCCTCCACTCGTTACCTGTATTAATGGCACCTGTTTGAACTTGTTATCAGTATAAAAGACACCTGTCCACAACCTCAAACAGTCACACTCCAAACTCCACTATCGCCAAGACCAAAGAGCTGTCAAAGGACACCAGAAACAAAATTGTAGACCTGCACCAGGCTGGGAAGACTGAATCTGCAATAGGTAAGCAGCTTGGTTTGAAGAAATCAACTGTGGGAGCAATTATTAGGAAATGGAAGACATACAAGACCACTGATAATCTCCCTCGATCTGGGGCTCCACGCAAGATCTCACCCCGTGGGGTCAAAATGATCACAAGAACGGTGAGCAAAAATCCCAGAACCACACGGGGGGACCTAGTGAATGACCTGCAGAGAGCTGGGACCAAAGTAACAAAGCCTACCATCAGTAACACACTACGCCGCCAGGGACTCAAATCCTGCAGTGCCAGACGTGTCCCCCTGCTTAAGCCAGTACATGTCCAGGCCCGTCTGAAGTTTGCTAGAGTGCATTTGGATGATCCAGAAGAGGATTGGGAGAATGTCATATGGTCAGATGAAACCAAAATATAACTTTTTGGTAAAAACTCAACTCGTCGTGTTTGGAGGACAAAGAATGCTGAGTTGCATCCAAAGAACACCATACCTACTGTGAAGCATGGGGGTGGAAACATCATGCTTTGGGGCTGTTTTTCTGCAAAGGGACCAGGACGACTGATCCGTGTAAAGGAAAGAATGAATGGGGCCATGTATCGTGAGATTTTGAGTGAAAACCTCCTTCCATCAGCAAGGGCATTGAAGATGAAACGTGGCTGGGTCTTTCAGCATGACAATGATCCCAAACACACCGCCCGGGCAACGAAGGAGTGGCTTCGTAAGAAACATTTCAAGGTCCTGGAGTGGCCTAGCCAGTCTCCAGATCTCAACCCCATAGAAAATCTTTGGAGGGAGTTGAAAGTCCGTGTTGCCCAGCGACAGCCCCAAAACATCACTGCTCTAGAGGAGATCTGCATGGAGGAATGGGCCAAAATACCAGCAACAGTGTGTGAAAACCTAGTGAAGACTTACAGAAAACGTTTGACCTGTGTCATTGCCAACAAAGGGTATATAACAAAGTATTGAGAAACTTTTGTTATTGACCAAATACTTATTTTCCACCATAATTTGCAAATAAATTCATAGAAAATCCTACAATGTGATTTTCTGGAATTTCTTTTCTCATTTTGTCTGTCATAGTTGACGTGTACCTATGATGAAAATTACAGGCCTCTCTCATCTTTTTAAGTGGGAGAACTTGCACAATTGGTGGCTGACTAAATACATTTTTTCCCCCACTGTATATACAGGGAGTACCAGTACCAGATCAATGTGCAGCTATATACAGGGAGTACCAGTACCAGATCAGGAAGATCAATGTGCAGGGTAAAGTGACTAGGCATCAGGATAGATAACAATAATCAAATAAAGAACAGAGTAGCAGCAGCATGAGGAGTGTAAAAGTGTGTGTATGTGCTTACTAAACTACTTCCTATAGTCATTTATTTGTTTAACATCTTGAGATGAGAAAATATGTTTTATCAAGTTGTGTTAACATTAGTTGAAATAAAAGTTACACTACCCAAAAGATACTCAATTGGTGGAAGGACCCACACACTCCGTCCTCAGCCCTAGGCTCAATGCCAACAAGGTCTCCACACAGCCTTACTACCCTAGGGTCAATGCCAACAAGGTATCCACACTCACTATGTCCTCTGTATGCTGTTCTACCCCACCTGTGAAAGGGTGTGATGCTCTCTTGGTTGGTAGGGGGTCCATGGCCTTCTCAGCTTTTCTCTTCCTTGGAGAAAAGGTCAGTGGAAGGCCTGTATCCTGTGGAACATTGGCCTTCATATCCATCAACACGCTTTTGAGACGTGAAGACAGGTCAGTCATGCACTGTTCATCTTGGAGATGGTAAGTGAGGTCTGTGATCTCTTTAAGATATCCTGCACATTGCTTCCTCAACTGCAACACCTTCCTAGAGGACCTCTTCTTTCCTCTTCTAGATGGACCTTCGTCTGGACGTTCAACGTTGGGGTCTCTGGTGGCCTGCTTGGTCTTAAACATGACATTTCTTATGTCACTGTCAGTCGGGTAATACCGCCTGCGAGTAGGTGGAGGGGGCTGCTCTCCACAGAAAAGCTCTTCCACTACAAAGGTGTTAAGATGACACTTCATTTCAGTCATCTTTCTCACACCAGACAGAGTCAGCTGCTCAATCTTCTCTCTCAGCCTGGCATCTACAGCTTCCCTAACATAAGCTTCCTGTTGGAGAAAGAATACATGGGTTTATCATAAAGGGGTCAGTGGGTATCTTAATCAACATTCTATTATATAGATTATATATATATATATATTTACCTCACCAACAACTGCATGTGAGCTATGCTCAGAGAGGGAGGGGAACCTGACGCAGTAGACAACCTCTGCCTTCACGGAGCTGGGTGTTTCACTTAGTGCTGCCTTCAGAGTTTGGGAGGCCTCCTTTTTAGAGCGCACTGTACTTTCCTCAATCTAGACATCAAATAATGTGGTATTTGTTAAATATGTACTGTTACTATGTACAGCGTTAGGCTGTTTCACACAGGCAGCGCAATTCTGTTTTTTTTAGACTTTGACCAACTGTAGGCCTAGACCTTGATATAAGTTTGAATATGTACCTTAAAATCAGGAAAGCGGATAACGTGGGCGATGTTTATTATAGCCTTGCAGTCCACCTTTTTGGTATTTTGTACCAGTTTCCGTCTCTGTACAAAGGCATGGTCTTCAAGCTGAGGAAGATTATTAAAAAAATTACAAAATACATTTAGCTAATAATAATAATACATTCAACTTTTATAGTACTTTTCTAGACAGACACCTAAAGCTCTTTACAGTGTATGGGGAAACTCACCACCCTAACCCCACTTACATACTCTTGCAATAAGTGCCATGGGATCTTTAGTGACCACAGAGTTAGGACACCCATTTAACATCCCATCTTCTTCCATTTTATTGAGGAACATTCCATTGTTAGTTAGTACTAAAACATTATTACAATAAAATTAATGTTGTAAAAGTGTATGGTATAAATTACATTGATCCGTCTACTAACTTACTTCCTTCTTGTCCCTTTCAGCAGCATATTTCTCTTTGGCTTTTGTTTGTCTGTCTTTCCCCTGGTGGCATTCATACGTCTTTGTGCCAACAACTTGAAAGGGAACACCATTGAATGGGAGGCTTTTACTCTCCCAGCGGAGTTTTTTCTGTGCCAAAGGCTGTGCATCTGTTCAAGGTCAAGAATATGATATATTACCATTAGAATGATAGGCTTTTAGGGAAACTAAAGAAGTTCCTCTCTGGTCCTGTGCTTGGAATGGAATCTGTTATGCTAGCTAGCTAGCATCATTTTAGATGAGAGTAGCAAAAGTTAGCTTCTAGTTATCAACAAAAAATAGAAGACAACTTACCCTTTTTTCCAAAACTTTTGTCCTTACTCAATGTTACGAATTTCAGTGACGTTGCCAATTCTTGTTCCCGAATGTATTTAGTTATTTCGTCCTCAAACTTGAACTCGAGATGTGCCATTTCGAAAATGCGGCGTTAGCGAAGATGTTCTTCTTCTTTGAGATTGGGTTGGCGGATCGCATCCAACTTCTATGTGCATACACCGCCACCTACTGTTCTGGAGTGTGAGGCCAAATGTTGTTGTTGTTTTGGCTGTGTATCAGCCTACTATTCTGTGGTATGAATTCATTACACCTTGTGGAAAAAATTGCCCTACCAACTAACCCGGCTCCATAGCCGTGGGAAGTAGGGGTGCTGAGGATGCTGCAATTATAAAATATTGAATATAAAATATAAAGAATATGTTCCATTCCTGCGGCAGTGCAATTGATAACCATGGCTATGAACGCTAAGAAACCAACCTTACTGAAGCACGTTATTCCTATCACTCTCGGCCTACTCACAGGGATCCTCTTAGGATCCCTCACCCTGGACCCATCTTCCTCTACTACTCTCTACACTGCCTCAGCATACAACATCTTCTGCACTACTCTGATCCTGGCATCCTCAACCTGCCTTTCTCTCACCGGACACTTATAATCTCCAGCACCATGGGCACCCCTACAGTTTAAACACACAAGTCCTGCACACTTCTCACATCTAGGAATCTCCCTCCTACACACTGCTGCCACATGACCATAAGCTTGACACCTAAAACACCGTAATGGGTTTGGGACAAAAGCTCTCACGGGATAACTGACACATCCTAACTTGACTTTACCTGATAAAGACTGCATCAAAACTCAGTAGAACTATTCTCTGTTTCACCATGCTCTCCACCAGGTCTGCGTCGCACCAAAAGGCGGGCATCACAGACACCGGGAATCTTCAACTTCAGTTGACCCTCCTCAACACTTAATGCCACTAGTTATCACTCCTTTCAACAGCGCCCTGCTCCGGAGAGGAACGCAAGTCACAGTTCTTGTCGCGTGGTGCGGAGCGCATGCTCCCTCTGGATGGCAGAAACACAAAAAAATCTCCACGATTCCACTTTGAGTCACTTTCACCGACCCAAGAACCTCCTCTTCTTCTTCTGTAGGTTTAATGGTGAACTACATCCCAAAAAGCTGTATTGGCGCCGCCAACTGGACAGGGTTGAAAATACAAGGTAAAAAGATAATCCATACGTGATGGGGGAAACTAACTTCATCCACACAACTAAAATAGTAAATCGAAAAAAAACAAAATTCATTCCATATCTCCTTACCCAGGCTCAGAGGCTGCTACCGACTGTAAAGTAGTGAACTGGAGAAACAAACACAGCGGAAAGGGAAATAAATCGACATCACCAAAAAAGACGTACAAAATGTTGTTTTATTTATATTAATTAGAACCTCTGGCGTTAGGATGTAAAAAAATGTATGCGTCATCACACTCCCTCATCTGATTGGTCGTTGCCCGCAAACCATAAACCGGTGTTATGATACTGATGGTATGTCAGGACCATAGACATTAAAAGGGTCCAGACTGGTGGTCTGTTTACATTTCTACCGTTGTGGCTAGATGGAGTAGGCCTACAGCTCTATTTGGTGGTCGTGTCGGGGACAACCATTGTTGACAACTGTAGCATTGTAGCTAAGCCTAACCCTAACCCTTTTCCTAACCTTAACCTCATTTTTGTTTTATTAGTGTAAACGTTACTATGTCACCTTTTTGTTACACAAAAAACGTTGTTTCCTTAGTTTGTCCTGGTGGTGGGTGATTCTCTCTTTCCTTAGTGGATGATATTGTGGTGGGTGATTCTCTCTTTCCTGTCTCAGGGGATGATATTGTGGTGGGTGATTCTGACCTTCCTTCCTTAGTGGATGATATTGTGCCCATGCCAAACCGAGCTGGCCTGGCTTTTGGCTTAATGTCCACTCCTGGGGTCACAGCTTCAATGCTAGAGGCAGATGTTGGTGGGACTGTATTACCACAAGGCCTTGTCCCGGACATTGTCAGTCTATCAGCTGCTGGTAACAACCTTACAGACAGTCCATCGATAGATCACGCAAGAATAGAGTTTAAAGAACTCCTCCATGATGCTCTGTTGAAGTGGACTCGGGTAAATCCTTAAATATCATTACTAGTTGCATAAACACATGACTTACGTGAAATTCACAATTTCTAAGTTACTAAAACCCTGCAATGTGACTTGTAATTATTTTCTTTACATCCCACGTCGCATCGATGGGTAAAGGACCTGAAATACCAGGAGCAGCTGGAGTATGAACGCCAAGCATGGGAGCTGGGCGTGACTTACTGTACATAAGGGCTCCATCCTTCCCGCCCTCCTGCCGGAGCTTCTGGTCCCACGATAAAGTGTACCTCAGTGATGATTATGGGATGCCAATTTTGGCCATGCTGATCAAAGACACTTCGTTCGAGGAACTCCGGTGCATGGGTGCAACTGGGCCTACTTCTGCTGGGATCCAAAGTGTAACATATTTTCTCATTTTATTTATCATTTTTTTCCCTCCAGATTTTCTCTGCATTTATTATGCAAAGTCCAGTCTACAAATAAGGTGCCTAATGCAATGGAGGACCAATGGAGTGGGTGGAATAGAAAGTGTTTCTAAGCATTTACACCTCAGTCCCCCATGAAATAACACCATATACAGCGCCTTCAGAAAGTATTCACACCCCTTGACTTTTTCCTTTTTTGTTGTTGTGTTCCAGCCTGAATAAAAAAATGGATTAAATTTAGATTTTGTCACTGACCTACACACAATACCCCATAAAGTCAAAGTGGAATTATGTTTTTTGACATTTTTACAAATGAAAAGCTGAAATGTTTTGATTCAATAAGTATTCAACCCATTTGTTATGGCAAGCCTAAATAAGTTCAAGAGTAAAACATTGGTTAACAAGTCACATAATAAGTTGCATGGACTCACTCTGTGTTTAACATTATTTTTTTAATGAGTACCTCATCTCTGTACCCCACACATACAATTATCTGTGAGGTCCCTCAGTTAAGCTGTGAATTTCAAACACATATTCAACTACAAAGACCAGGGAGATTTTCCAATACCTCGCAAAGAAAAGCACCTATTGGTAGATGGGTAAAAAAAAGCAGACATTGAATATACCTTTGAGCATGGTGAAGTTATTAATTACACTTTGGATGGTGTATCAATACACCCAGTCACTACAAAGATACAGGCGTCTTTCCTAACTCAGTTGCCAGAGAGGAAGGAAACCACTCAGAGATTTCTCTGTGAGGCCAATGGTGACTTTAAAACAGTTAAAGTTGAATGGCTGTGATAGGAGATAACAGGATGGATCAACAACATTTTAGCTACTCCACAACACTAACCTAACAGACAGAGTGAAAAGGAGAAAGCCTGTACAGAATTAAAAATATTCCATAACATGCATCCTGTTTGCAACAAGGCACTAAAGTAATACTGCAAAGAATGTGGCAAAGCAATTAACTTTTTGTCCTGAATACAAAGTGTTATGTTTGGGGCAAATCCAACACAACACATTACTGAGTACCACTCTCCATATGTTCAAGCATAGTGGTGGCTGCATCATGTTATGGGTATACTTGTAATCGTTAAGGACTGGGGAGTTTTTCCAGCATAAAAAAGAAATGGAATGGAGCTAAGCACAGGCAAAATCCTCAAAAGTATCTCCGATGGGGCTGAATGGCACCAAAGAAATCGCTAAGGATCATGGTGAAAGTGGCCGTAACGAGCAAAGGATCATGGTTGATGTAGTCGTTTTCATACTGCCTGAGGTAGTGAACCCAACCAAAGATTATGGATATACTGACTAAATACACATCTATCCACCCTAACAAATGGGAGTCATTGTCCACAAAGTGGCACAGCTTGCTGTCTAGCTCCCGCCTATCCTTTCTTTGGATTGGTGGATAAATCTCATTATTGTAATCCTTTTTTGAATATTCGATGAGGGTTGTTGACGTCAACCCCCTGTATTCAATGGAGAGAGACGCTATGCTACCAGCCTCATGCCATGAATATGCATAGCCATCTCGAGACAACTCTGATATAAAGTGTTTTTTATCAAAGTTGCCAGGATGTCACGTGTCCTATTTATAAAATCGGTACACTCGTAACGACTTAAGCATTACGAAACTTCTATTAAATCAAATAAACCTCATGTAGCAAATAAGCCATTCATTTTTTTTGTTGACCAAGGTCCACACTCTCATTGACCTCCATACAAAAACTCCTTGTTTGGTGGGCGAAACAACGGGAAAACGCCACCTGCTGGAGGGAGACAGATTTTCCACCGACTTGAGCCTCTCTTCCTCTTTGACCCAACGCTGCTAGAGGACGTCGGCGTCAATACCAGAAGCATTGGACATAAACAGTCGAGAACCAACCAATCACAACTCGGTTAGGATAGATTGGACTATATATAAATTATAAAAGTATTTTATCTCAATTCTGTGTTTTAATATGATTGTAGACCATCTTTATCATTTGTGCAACTGCATCATTTTGTCATCATAAAAATAACCTCAGACATACGATGTCATTTGGAATTCAACATTTATTCAATGATAATTGTATACTAAATTGATATTTCAAACATAGTGTGAGCCAATCGTCCATCTCCATGTCCATCCCCCAAAACAGCCGTCTAAATTTAGTTTCTTTGGCCGTTCTGGCGATCGTAATTTACATAGGCTTTCTAGGGCAGACCAGGGCTTTTGGCACCGCTAGGTTGCTACGTAGTAGCCGACCAGCAGAGCTCGTTACTTTCTTGGGGGACAAACGGAGTGGGTGGAGTAGAAAGTGCTGCTGGCTAGTTAGACCTCAGTCCCCCAAGAAATGACATCATATATATATATATATATAGATTCTACAGACCCTACTGAGCATTCCCAACCCCACTTTTACCTCGGCACATTGTGAACATACCAGTCTGAACATTGTATGTTTTTAAATAAATAAAACATGTAAGCATATTTGTAATTGTTTTAATAAATTCCTTCTTGCATTTGCTTACAAGCACAATAAAAATTGACATTGAATAAAATGTAATATCTTTTGAATGAGTTATCCACACTGCAAAATGTTTTAAATATGGGCTTTTAAGGGAAGCACAGCCGCGAGCTGCCCAGTGACACAAGCCTAGCAGACGAGCTAAACCACTTCTATGCTCGCTTCGAGGCAAGCAACACTGAAGCATGCATGAGAGCACCAGCTGTTCCGGATGACTATGTGATCACGCTCTCCGTAGCCGATGTGAGTAAGACTTTTAAGCAGGTCAACATTCACAAGGCCGCAGGGCCAGACGGATTACCAGGACGTGTACTCCGAGCATGTGCTGACCAACTGGCAAGTGTCTTCACTGACATTTTCAACATGTCCCTGACTGAGTCTGTAATACCAACATGTTTCAAGCAGACCACCATAGTCCCCGTGCCCAAGGACTCTAAGATAACCTGCCTAAATGACTACCGACCCATAGCACTGACGTCTGTAGCCATGAAGTGCTTTGAAAGGCTGGTCATGGCTCACATCAACAGCATTATCCCAGAAACCCTAGACCCACTCCAATTTGCATACCGCCCCAACAGATCCACAGATGATGCAATCTCTATTGCACTCCACACTGCCCTTTCCCACCTGGACAAGAGGAACACCTACGTGAGAATGCTATTCATTGACTACAGCTCAGCATTCAACACCATAGTGCCCTCTAAGCTCATCACTAAGCTAAGGATCCTGGGACTAAACACCTCCCTCTGCAACTGGATCCTGGACTTCCTGACGGGCCGCCCCCAGGTGGTAAGGGTAGGTAACAACACATCTGCCACACTGATCCTCAACACGGGGGCCCCTCAGGGGTGCGTGCTCAGTCCCCTCCTGTACTCTCTGTTCACCCATGACTGCATGGCCAGGCACGACTCCAACACCATCATTAAGTTTGCCGACGACACAACAGTGGTAGGCCTGATCACCGACAACGATGAGACAGCCTATAGGGAGGAGGTCAGAGACCTGGCCGTGTGGTGCCAGGACAATAACCTCTCCCTCAACGTGACCAAGACAAAGGAGATGATTGTGGACTACAGGAAAAAAAAAGAGGACTGAGCACGCCCCCATTCTCATCGACGGGGCTGTAGTGGAACAGGTTGAGAGCTTCAAATTCCTTGGTGTCCACATCACCAACAAACTATCATGGTCCAAACACACCAAGACAGTCGTGAAGAGGGCACGACAAAGCCTATTCCCCCTCAGGAGACTGAAAAGATTTGGCATGGGTCCTCAGATCCTCAAAAAATTATACAGCTGCACCATCGAGAGCATCCTGACTGGTTGCATCACCGCCTGGTATGGCAACTGCTTGGCCTCCGACCGCAAGGCACTACAGAGGGTAGTGCGTACGGCCCAGTACATCACTGGGGCCAAGCTTCCTGCCATCCAGGACCTCTATACCAGGCGGTGTCAGAGGAAGGCCCTCAAAATTGTCAAAGACTCCAGCCACCCTAGTCATAGACTGTTCTCTCTGCTACCGCACGGCAAGCGGTACCGGAGTGCCAAGTCTAGGTCCAAAAGACTTCTCAACAGCTTCTACCCCCAAGCCATAAGACTCCTGAACAGCTAATCATGGCTACCCGGACTATTTGCACTGCCCCCCCACCCCATCCTTTTTACGCTGCTGCTACTCTGTTAATTATTTATGCATAGTCACTTTAACTCTACCCACATGTACATATTACCTCAACTACCTCAACTAGCCGGTGCCCCCGCACATTGACTCTGCAACGGTACCCCCCTGTATATATAGCCTCCCTACTGTTATTTTATTTTACTTCTGCTCTTTTTTTTCTCAACACTTTTTGTTGTTGTTGTTTTATTTTTACTTTTTTTGTTAAAAATAAATGCACTGTTGGTTAAGGGCTGTAAGTAAGCATTTCACTGTAATGTCTGCACCTGTTGTATTCGGCGCATGTGGCCAATAAAATTTGATTTGATTTTTAAGGTTTCCTCATTACCAAACAAGTGATGTCATCGTTTGCGCTGCTGGCAGAATACTAGTACCAAAGACAGTACAGTATGAAGATACGCTAAAACTGTTTCTCCAATAGAAAACCTTTACATGCGACTTCTGCTATCAGAATATGAAGATCGCATTGAAAAGACTGGTCTAGATGCACAAATGTCGCTTTGTGGTCTGATTGTGTTCAGATCTGGCAGACCACTTCAGTAGGTGGTCAGGGCTGCATTGTGTGCGGATTTCCCCACAATCTGGACGCATAAAGTGGGCAACGTCATCAGCACTCCTCACACAAGTTTCCAGAAAAATTGTGTTTTGGTCCTTTTCATTATAACGTTGGAGGAAATACCTTCCTAGCATGCGAGGAACATGTTTGTTGGCCTCAAATGCTAGCTAGCTAATAATTAGAAGAAAACAATGTTTGGCTAGAGTTATGCTAATCCGTTTGCAATCCCTTTAGTGTTGCTTGGTAGCTTGCTGGCTAGCTACAGAGGTTAGCTGGCTAGTTAGCTACAGTAGTTAGCTACTGCCATCAGTTGTTGTTGTGTTATCATATTTAGCCTATTCCACTGTCTGTTGAATGAATACTGGCATTTGATTATAGTGTGGGAAAAGGGAATCCAGACACACTGTGGACAAGGTAGACACATTTAAATGTAGGTGTAGATGCACGACGATTTCGGAATTGCATGATCAGAACTCTATGATCAGAATACTAAAGCTGCATGAACTGTCAAATCTAGACGCGGCCTAAAGACACGACGTAAAGCCTCAATCACACCTATAGTTTTTTGGTACGCAGCGTCATCTGGATATGTGCCCAACAAAAGTTTAACATTCACCTTCTGTTACCATTTCTGTCAAGCCGTCTATGTATACAGTTGGACGCATACGTTCGATAAATCCAACGTATGCACCACACAGAACGTACTGCAACTGCCTCTGCAACGCTGCAAGGCAAACGCAGCGTTCCATTGGAAATGAATGTACCTCTGGTGTCACCAAAACGCCATTATACTGTCCGTGTGATCTAGGCCTCGGCCTGGTCTGTTTCGCAAACATTCCCGGAAGTCTCGCGATGTTGCGCCTCTGGGTTTAGGAACTGTGCAAGTACACTGCTTCATATCGATGGTGGAAAACGCCATATTTTCGATATGGCATATCTCGAGTTCAAGTTTGAGGACCAAATAACTAAATACATTCGGGAACAAGAATTGGATACGTCACTAAAATTCATAACATTGCGAAAGGACAAACATTTTGGGCAAAAGGGTACGTTCTTTTTTTTACTAGCTAACATTAGGTAGCAAGTAGCTTACTTGTTCTACTCATCTAAAATGACCTAAAGCTGATGATACACTAGCCTAATAAATTAGACCTTTTCATGAGTTACTGTTGAAATAACTACTTACGTGACGGCGAGCTTCGTAGGGCTAATGATACACTGGCGATGTTCTGGGAGCAATGTTGCTGGCAACGGAGTGGGGTTTTCCCTTCTCAGTCAGTTATTCCATGGTCGGTTTCATCAGCTGAGGGCTGAAGCACCGACGCTGAACCGAAGCTCTTGCTAAAGGCGTCCAGATGCTTCCCATCCGAAACAGTTCGGAAAAGTTAGTCATCATAATATATGCACATTTTGACTTATTTGTTAGTTTTGGACATAGATAAGTTATTTTTTTGGCTGTTCGGGCTAATATATTTATAATTACCCAAATTAGTTCATCTGTGTTGTTTATAGTGGGCCAAGCACAAACTCAATTTTTCTATTGGAGAAACATGTATTGAGACCAGATGTTTCATCGATGAGAAAATTAGTAGAATGTCGGCCCAGTACGACTGGACTTCCTCTCACTACTATATTTGGTGGCAGTGTTGCCAACTCCTCAGTAAGGAAAGTAGCTATTGGCTGTCCTAAAAGTCCCTAAATGACGTCATTGCCATAAATGACATAATTTGCATAATTGGCCATGCGCAATGTAATTGTGATGAATGCTGTAGGAGAGAGGAATAACGTCGTGGGAGAGACAAAAAGTGAGTAGAAAACACCCTACATTTGCATCCCGCCCAAGGCGGGATCAGCCAGCGGCGGCTTCCCGCATGCGCGATTCATTTGCAGTCTGGACTCGGAGGGGTGAACATCTCCTGCTCTGACTGCAGCTGGGAGGGACTGCTGCACGAGGACTGGGCCGCCTGTGAGTGCTTTGGGACGGGGGTAACAAAGCACCCGCTGCTCGTTGAGAAGAGTAAGAACGATACGTGCTTTCACGTCAGAGTCTCCAAAAGTCTCCAATAACACCAGAAAAAGTTGCTAGATTTGTTGCTAGTTGGTTTTTTGAAAATGTGTCGCTAGAGGGGTCTGAATACTTGCTAAATATAGCGACAAAGTCGCTAAGTTGGCAACACTGTTTGGTGGTGAGAAAATGTTCTGAAGGGATGCTTCAGCTTTATAGCCCCTGTGACGTGTCTGGGTCACCCCTTCTGTCTGAGGTTCGGGCACCCAACATTTTTTCTAGCGGCAAGCCGAAGTCTACGCCACTTCGTCGGTGATTGGTCAACAGTAGGGATTCTACAATAAAGTCTGTCAGTCAACTAGAGACGACTCGTTTTCATGTACATTTTTTCATTGAGAAATACTGCACCAAACATTGATCTTAGTTGATGTAAAATTGCGCGACTAAGATCTCCTAGGCAAAAACGTCAAAATTAATGACAGATTTCTTGCCTTAGATTCATTAGATTAATTCGGACTATTTTGGCTACCGCGTCTCAAAATGGACAACCAATACTATTGCTGTGTTTTTTTCTCATTTTCCAGGCGAAGGTCTTTTTAAGGGAGTTTGCAAGCACACTCCTTCTGTTTGCCTAGCTGAGTTTGGCTAGGCACCAGCCGAACTGAAGCACGGGACGCCTTAAAGGTGTACAGATGCTTTCCAGCCAAAACAGTTTGTGCATATATTATGAGGACATTTTGTGACGTTTTTGGTGTTCGGCAAGTTTTGGTGTTCGGCAAGTTTTGTTTCCGGCTGTTAGGGCAAAACATTTTACTTGAGAAATACTGCACCAAACATCTTAGTTAAGATGTAAAATTGCACGACTAAAGCCTTACGCATATGAAGAATCTCTACTGTTGACCGATCACCAACGAAGGGGGTGTAGACTTCGGCTACCGACGTCAGCACGAACAGCCGAAAAAACCCTTGCTGAAGACCAAAACGAACAAAAACGTCACAAAAAGTAATCATAATATATGCACCTACTGTTCCAAACTGTTTAGGATGGGAAGCTGACGCCTTAAGACCTCCTCAGCAAAAAAACGTATCTTAAGGCCTTTGCAGACTGTATGATTTTATCCTTCCGTATGCCACGATTTTACCATCCCAGACAAAATTTCCAAGTCGTGGGCAAATTCTTAGGTTGTGAAAGATTGTCGGACATCTTGGCTCGTTGAGTGTGACAGGGTCTAGGTCTGCTGATTTTATGAACCACTACATGCGGTCGTAGGCTCAGACAAAGTTCTGTCAGTGTCACAATATGTTTGCCTTTATCGTGTGGCTGGTGTTTACGAGCCGATCCCAGGGACTGACCAATAGGAACACGGCTGGGACTGAGTATGCAATAATATGATTATTACGAATAGTCAGATTAATGTAATAGTTTGATTTAACCCTTTACATGCTGTGCAAGAAGAACAATTTCCCTAATAAGCTTGTTTACACATCTGGAATCAGGCTACCTGATTGCCAATTTTGTGCATTTATCAAAATCAAAAAGAGTTTTCGAGAAATTTCTGCACATTTTTATTAAAATTAAAAACCGTAATATCACATTTACATAAGTATTCAGAACCTTTACTCTTTGTTGAAGCACCTTTGGCAGCGATTACAGCCTTGAGTCTTCTTGGGTATGACGCTACAAGCTTGGCACACCTGTATTTGGGGAGTTTCTCCCATTCATCTCTGCAGATCCACTCAAGCTCTGTCAGGTTGGATGGGGAGCAGGTTGGATTCAATCGGGTTCAAGTCCGGGCTCTGGCTGGGCCACTCAAGGACATTCAGAGACTTGTCCCGAAGCCACTCCTGCGTTGTTGGCTGTTAGGTTTAGGTCTTAGGTTTTTGTCCTGTTGGAAGGTGAACATTCGCCCCAGTCTGAGGTCCTGAGCGCTCTGGAGCAGGTTCTCATCAAGGATCTCTCTATACTTTGCTCCGTTCATCTTTCCCTCGATCCTGACTAGTCTCCCTGCTGCTGAAAAACATCTCCACAGCATGATGCTGCCACCACCATGCTTCACCGTAGGGATGGTGCCAGGTTTCCTCCAGATGACACGCTTGGCATTCAGGCCAAAGAGTTCAATCTTGGTTTCATCAGACCCGAGAATCTTGTTTCTCATGGTCTGAGAGTCTTTAGGTGCCTTTTGGCAAACTCCAAGCGGGCTGTCATGTGCCTTTTACTGAGGAGTGGCTTCCGTCTGGCCACTCTACCATAAAGGCCTGATTGGTGAGTAGTGCAGAGATGGTTGTCCTTCTGGAAGGTTCTCCCATCTCCACAGAGGAACTCTGGAGCTCTGTCAGAGTGACCATCGGGTTCTTGGTCACCTCCCTGACCAAGGCCCTTTTCCCCCGATTGCTCATTTTGGCCGGGCGGCCAGTTCTAGGAAGTGTCTTGGTGGTTCCCAACTTCTTCCATTTAAGAATGATGGAGGCCACTGTGTTCTTGGAGACCTTCAATGCTGCAGAAATGTTTTGGTACCCTTCCCCAGATCTGTGCCTCGACTCAATCCTGTCTCGGAGCTCTACGGACAATTCCTTCAAACTTATTGCTTGGTTTTTGCTCTGACATGCACTGTCAACTGTGGGACCTTATATAGACAGGTGTGTGCCTTTCCAAATCATGTCCAATCAATTGAATTTACCACAGGTCGACTCCAATCAAGTTGTAGAAACATCTCAAGGATGATCAATGGAAACAGGATGCACCTGAGCTCGAGTCTCATAGCAAAGGTTCTGAATACGTAAATAAGGTATTTCTTTAAGTTGTATGAATTTGCCAAAATTTAGACAAAGCTGTTTTCGCTTTGTCATTATGGGGTATTGTGTATAGATTGCTGAGGATTAGAATTTTTTTAATGCATTTTAGGATAAGGCTGTAACGTAACAAAATGTTGAAAAAGTAAAGGGATCTGAATACTTTCCGAAGGCACTGTATTTTCTAAATGTACAGTGAGGGAAAAAAGTATTTGATCCCCTGCTGATTTTGTACGCTTGCCCACTGACAAAGAAATGATCATATATAATTTTAATGGTAGGTTTATTTGAACAGTGAGAGACAGAATAACAACAAGAAAATCCAGAAAAACGCATGTCAAAAATGTTATAAAATTATTTGCATTTTAATGAGGGAAATAAATATTTGACCCCTCTGCAAAACATGACTTAGTACTTGGTGGCAAAACCCTTGTTGGCAATTACAGAGGTCAGATGTTTCTTGTAGTTGGCCACCAGGTTTGCACACATCTCAGGAGGGATTTTGTCCCACTCCTCTTTGCAGATATTCTCCAAGTCATTAAGGTTTCGAGGCTGACGTTTGTCAACTCGAACCTTCAGCTCCCTCCACAGATCTTCTATGGGATTAAGGTCTGGAGACTGGCTAGGCCACTCCAGGACCTTAATGTGCTTCTTCTTGAGCCACTCCTTTGTTGCCTTGGCCGTGTGTTTTGGGTCATTGTCATGCTGGAATACCCATCCATGACCCATTTTCAATGCCCTGGCTGAGGGAAGGAGGTTCTCACCCAAGATTTGACGGTACATGGCCCCGTCCATCGTCCCTTTGATGCGGTGAAGTTGTCCTGTCCCCTTAGCAGAAAAACACCCCCAAAGCATAATGTTTCCACCTCCATGTTTGACAGTGGGGATGGTGTTCTTGGGGTCATAGGCAGCATTCCTCCTCCTCCAAACACGGCGAGTTGAGTTGATACCAAAGAGCTCAATTTCGGTCTCATCTGACCACAACACTTTCACCCAGTTCTCCTCTGAATCATTCAGATGTTCATTGGCAAACTTCAGACGGCCCTGTATATGTGCTTTCTTGAGCAGGGGGACCTTGCGGGCGCTGCAGGATTACAGTCCTTCACGGCGTAGTGTGTTACCAATTGTTTTCTTGGTGACTATGGTCCCAGCTGCCTTGAGATCATTGACAAGATCCTCCCGTGTAGTTCTGGGCTGATTCCTCACCGTTCTCATGATCATTGCAACTCCACGAGGTGAGATCTTGCATGGAGCCCCAGGCCGAGGGAGATTGACAGTTATTTTGTGTTTCTTCCATTTGCGAATAATCGCACCAACTGTTGTCACCTTCTCACCAAGCTGCTTGGCGATGGTCTTGTAGACCATTCCAGCCTTGTGTAGGTCTACAATCTTGTCCCTGACATCCTTGGAGAGCTCTTTGGTCTTGGCCATGGTGGAGAGTTTGGAATCTGATTGATTGATTGCTTCTGTGGAGAGATGTCTTTTATACAGGTAACAAGCTGAGATTAGGAGCACTCCCTTTAAGAGTGTGCTCCTAATCTCAGCTCGTTACCTGTATAAAAGACACCTGGGAGCCAGAAATCTTTCTGATTGAGAGGGGGTCAAATACTTATTTCCCTCATTAAAATGTAAATCAATTTATAACATTTTTGACATGCGTTTTTCAGGATTTTTGTTGTTGTTATTCTGTCTCTCACTGTTCAAATAAACCTACCATTAAACTTATAGACTGATCATTTCTTTGTCAGTGGGCAAACGTACAAAATCAGCAGGGGATCAAAAACTTTTTTCCCTCACTGTATTTATGCACATCGGGTCCGGGTGGGAAAGCCCCAAATCCATTTCGGAACGGGTCCAACTTTTTGGAACGATGAAGACCTCTACTTGAGAGGCCCAACACAACAATCCCTGTCACAGGAACATTGTGAATGCTGTCACAGAAGCTGAACTTGGGCCACCAATGGGGTGCAATAGGAACTACAATAACTGTTGGCATTTCATTTTCCCGCTGTACTGAAACCGAACCGTAACCGCAATGCGTACCGAACCGTGGGTTTGGTGAACCATTACACCCCAGTAAAAGACAAAAAAACATATCGCGTTAAATTGCCTGAATTAATGCAATAAAGATAAATAAAATGATAAGTAAAAAAAAAAAAATATATATATATATATATTACCCTTTAAACTACTACTACTATTTTGATTGTTATAGCCATCAATTGCCCCATTTAACAATCCTCCATATTAGCAAACGTATTTAAAACTTCACATTTTTCTACTATAGACTGAACGATATCATAATGAGCGATATCAGCCAAATGCATGTGATAAGTGGTCGGTATGGAAGGTGTCGATCATTTAATTTATCATCCCAGCTCTACAGTAAGTGTATATTATTTTGACGTGATACGAAGGTAAAGGGCTTTATGTTTCTAGAACCGTATCGCAATTGAGTCTATTCACGTTTAGATGGATTTGGCTGTTTTGGCTGCCAGAGGCAGTCTACCTCTGAAAATAACATACACTACATCACCAAAAGTATGTGGACACCCCTTCAAATTAGTGGATTCGGCTATTTCAGCAGCACCCATTGCTGACAGGTGTATAAAAATCGAGCATACAGCCATGCAATCTCCATAGACAAACATTGGCAGTAGAATGGCCTTACTGAAGAGCTCCGTGACTTTTAAAGTTGCATCGTCATAGGATGCCACCTTTCCAACAAGTCAAATTTCTGCCCTGCTAGAGCTGCCCCGGTCAACTGTAAGTGCTGTTATTGTGAAGTGGAAACGTCTAGGAGACAACAGCTCAGCCGCGAAGTGGTAGGCCACAAAAGCTCACAGAATGGGACCGCAGAGTGCTGAAGCGCGTAAAAATCGTCTGTCCTCGGATGCAACACTCACTACCGAGTTCCAAGCTGCCTCTGGAAGCAATGTCAGCACAATAACTGTTTGAAGGGAGCTTCATGAAATGGGTTTCCATGGCCGAGCAGCCACACACAAGCCTAAGATCACCATGCGCAATGCCAAGCGTCGGCTGGAGTGGTGTAAAGGTCCAACTTTGTGGCAACAGTTTGGGGAAGGCCCTTTCCTGTTTCAGCATGACAATGCCCCCTTGCACAAAGCGAGGTCCATACAGAAATGGTTTGTAGATCGGTGTGGAAGAACTTGACTGGCCTGCACAGAGCCCTGACCTCAACCCCATCGAACACCTTTGGGATGAATTGGAACGTCGACTACGAGCCAGGCCTAATCGCCCAACATCAGTGCCCGACCTCACTAATGCTCTTGTGGCTGAATGAAAGTCCCCGCAGCAATGTTCCAACATCTAGTGGAAAGCCTTCCCAGAAGAGTGGAGGCTGTTATAGCAGCAAAGGGGGGAACCAACTCCATATTAATGCCCGTGATTTTGGAATGAGATGTTCGACGAGCAGGTGTCCACATACTTTTGGTCATGTAGTGTATAAGGTCCTTGGACCTTACGGAGTAATGGTAGACTCACTCACTCCTTAAGAGTACATTCTAGAGTGTGGTATGAAATAGTAGTTGGCAGCCATTGCTGGCAACAATGCTCGACCTTATTGCCTCAAAATTGCTAGTGCATCGTCAGCATAAGGGTTTCAATTCCAAGCACAGATGAGTTATTTGAAAGAGCAACTCTGTTAGTTTCCCTAAAAGCCTATCATTCTAATGGTAATATATCATATTCTTGACCTTGAACAGATGCACAGCCTTTGGCACAGAAAAAACTCAGCTGGGAGAGTAAAAGCCTCCCATTCAATGGTGTTCCCTTTCAAGTTGTTGGCACAAAGACGTATGAATGCCACCAGGGGAAAGACAGACAAACAAAAGCCAAAGAGAAATATGCTGCTGAAAGGGACAAGAAGGAAGTAAGTTAGTAGACGGATCAATGTAATTTATACCATACACTTTTACAACATTTAATTTCATTTTAATAATGTTTTAGTACTAACTAACAATGGAATGTTCCTCAATAAAATGGAAGAAGATGGGACGTTAAATGGGTGTCCTAACTCTGTGGTCACTAAAGATCCCATGGCACTTATTGCAAGAGTATGTAAGTGGGGTTAGGGTGGTGAGTTTCTCCATACACTGTAAATAGCTTTAGGTGTCTGTCTAGAAAAGTGCTATGGAAGTCAAATTGTTTATTATTTTTATTATTATTAAATGTTTTGCTATCTTCCTCAGCTTGAAGACCATGCCTTTCTACAGAAACGGAAACTGGTACAAAATACCAAAAAGGTGGACTGCAAGGCTATAATAAACATCGCCCACGTTATCCGCTTTCCTGATTTTAAGGTACATATTCAAACTTACAGTGGGGAAAAAAAGTATTTAGTCAGCCACCAATTGTGCAAGTTCTCCCACTTAAAAAGATGAGAGAGGCCTGTAATTTTCATCATAGGTACACGTCAACTATGACAGACAAATGGAGGAAAAAAAATCAGGAAAATCACATTGTAGGATTTTTAATGAATTTATTTGCAAATTATGGTGGAAAATAAGTATTTGGTCACCTACAAACAAGCAATATTTCTTGCTCTCACAGACCTGTAACTTCTTCTTTAAGAGGCTCCTCTGTCCTCCACTCGTTACCTGTATTAATGGCACCTGTTTGAACTTGTTATCAGTATAAAAGACACCTGTCCACAAACTCAAACAGTCACACTCCATACTCCACTATGGCCAAGACCAAAGAGCTGTCAAAGGACACCAGAAACAAAATTGTAGACCTGCACCAGGCTGGGAAGACTGAATCTGCAATAGGTAAGCAGCTTGGTTTGAAGAAATCAACTGTGGGAGCAATTATTAGGAAATGGAAGACGTACAAGACCACTGATAATCTCCCTTGATCTGGGGCTCCACGCAAGATCTCACCCCGTGGGGTCAAAATGATCACAAGAACGGTGAGCAAAAATCCCAGAACCACACGGGGGGACCTAGTGAATGACCTGCAGAGAGCTGGGACCAAAGTAACAAAGCCTACCATCAGTAACACACTACGCCGCCAGGGACTCAAATCCTGTGTCCCCCTGCTGAAGCCAGTACATGTCCAGGCCCGTCTGAAGTTTGCTAGAGTGCATGTGGATGATCCAGAAGAGGATTGGGAGAATGTCATATGGTCAGATGAAACCAAAATAGAACTTTTTGGTAAAAACTCAACTCGTCGTGTTTGGAGGACAAAGAATGCTGAGTTGCATCCAAAGAACACCATACCTACTATGAAGCATGGGGGTGGAAACATCATGCTTTGGGGCTGTTTTTCTGCAAAGGGACCAGGACGACTGATCCGTGTAAAGGAAAGAATGAATGTATCGTGAGATTTTGAGTGAAAACCTCCTTCCATCAGCAAGGGCATTGAAGATGAAACGTGGCTGGGTCTTTCAGCATGACAATGATCCCAAACACACCACCCGGGCAACGAAGGAGTGGCTTCGTAAGATGCATTCAAGGTCCTGGAGTGGCCTAGCCAGTCTCCAGATCTCAACCCCATAGAAAATTTTGGGGTGACAGCCCCAAAACATCACTGCTCTAGAGGAGATCTGCATGGAGGAATGGGCCAAAATACCAGCAACAGTGTGTGAAAACCTTGTGAAGACTTACAGAAAACGTTTGACCTGTGTCATTGCCAACAAAGGGTATATAACAAAGTATTGAGAAACTTTTGTTATTGACCAAATACTTATTTTCCACCATAATTTGCAAATAAATTCATAAAAAATCCTACAATGTGATTATCTGGATTTTTTTTCCTCATTTTGTCTGTCATAGTTGACGTGTACCTATGATGAAAATTACAGGCCTCTCTCATCTTTTTAAGTGGGAGAACTTGCACAATTGGTGGCTGACTAAATACTTTTTTTCCCCACTGTATATCAAGGTCTAGGCCTACAGTTGGTCAAAGTCTAAGGCTGCGTTTACACAGGCAGCCCAATTCCAATTAGGGGCAAAAGAGATGATCTGATTGGTCGAAAGATCAATTAGTGGGGAAAAAGATCAGAATTGGGCTGTCTGTGTGAAACAGCCTAACGCTGTACATAGTAACAGTACATATTTAACAAATACCACATTATTTGATGTCTAGATTGAGGAAAGTACAGTGCGCTCTAAAAAGGAGGCCTCCCAAACTCTGAAGGCAGCACTAAGTGAAACACCCAGCTCCGTGAAGGCAGAGGTTGTCTACTGCGTCAGGTTCCCCTCCCTCTCTGAGCATAGCTCACATGCAGTTGTTGGTGAGGTAAATATATATATATATAATCTATATAATATAATGTTGATTAAGATACCCCTTTATGATAAACCCATGTATTCTTTCTCCAACAGGAAGCTTATGTTAGGGAAGCTGTAGATGCCAGGCTGAGAGAGAAGATTGAGCAGCTGACTCTGTCTGGTGTGAGAAAGATGACTGAAATGAAGTGTCATCTTAACACCTTTGTAGTGGAAGAGCTTTTCTGTGGAGAGCAGCCCCCTCCACCTACTCGCAGGCGGTATTACCCGACTGACAGTGACATAAGAAATGTCATGTTTAAGACCAAGCAGGCCACCAGAGACCCCAACGTTGAACGTCCAGACGAAGGTCCATCTAGAAGAGGAAAGAAGAGGTCCTCTAGGAAGGTGTTGCAGTTGAGGAAGCAATGTGCAGGATATCTTAAAGAGATCACAGACCTCACTTATCATCTCCAAGATGAACAGTGCATGACTGACCTGTCTTCACGTCTCAAAAGCGTGTTGCTGGATATGAAGGCCAATGTTCCACAGGATACAGGCCTTCCACTGACCTTTTCTCCAAGGAAGAGAAAAGCTGAGAAGGCCATGGACCCCCTACCAACCAAGAGCGCATCACACCCTTTCACAGGCGGGGTAGAACAGCATACAGAGGACATAGTGAGTGTGGATACCTTGTTGGCATTGACCCTAGGGTAGTAGGGCTGTGTGGAGACATTTACATTTACATATTTAGTCATTTAGCAGACGCTCTTATCCAGAGCGACTTACAGTTAGTGAGTGCATACATTATTTTTTTATTTTTCATACTGGCCCCCCCGTGGGAATCGAACGCACAACCCTGGCGTTGCAAACGCCATGCTCTACCAACTGAGCTACATCCCTGCCGGCCATTCCCTCCCCTACCCTGGACGACACTGGGCCAATTGTGCGCCGCCCCAGGATCTCTAGTGGCACAGCTAGCACTGCGATGCAGGGCCTTAGACCACAGCGCCACTCGGGAGAGTAAAGTTACACTACCTTGTTGTCATTGAGCCTAGGGCTGAGGACGGAGTGTGTGGAGACCTTGTTGGCATTGAGCCTAGGGCTGAGGACGGAGTGTGTGGAGACCTTGTTGGCATTGAGCCTAGGGCTGAGGACGGAGTGTGTGGAGACCTTCCACCAATTGAGTATCTTTTGGGTAGTGTAACTTTTATTTCAACTAATGTTAACACAACTTGATAAAACATATTTTCTCATCTCAAGATAAATGACTATAGTAAGTGCCCAAATAAAGTAACGGTTGACCGTTAAACGTGTAACCTTGAACTGAGTTGAAGGACAAATTAAAAGAAAAAACAGCAGATGTTATGGGGGTGTCAAGAGGTGGATGCAATCTGAGGGCAGGTTAGTGTTTTTTTGTCATGAATCTTGTTCTGGAGGCAGCTCTGCAGAGTGGTCACTAGCTGGCACAGCCACAGTAATAACATCTGATTTTAAACCTAACCTTAACCACACTGCTAACCCTAATGCCTAACCCTAACCTTAACCACACTGCTAACCCTAATGCCTAACCCTAACCTTAACCACACTGCTAACCCTAATGCCTAACCTTAAAGTAAGATCAAAAATCAAATGTTTGTTTGCATGAATCTTTACAATATAGCCAATTTGGACTTTGCAGCTGGTCTATCTAAGGGGAAATGGCTCCGTTCCGCCTCCAGGACAAGAATCACGACGGTCGTCAACGTGCTATCTGAGGTGGGAGGGGGTGTGACATATTGCATAGATGGCTAGCCCACCTTAACGCAAACATTTTTTATGTGCTTAATCAGTTTGTAAGAAAGGCGTTCATATGCAGCAGTCTTAACCATTAGCACAGACCACTCCTGACCTGTATCAATGTAATGGCTCTTCTATTTGGGGATTATCATTTTGCAGGCACAGAGCAGGGTAGTTTGTTTCCAATCCCAAGTGTAGTTTGGCACATGTTTCAGTTCAGAGGGATTTGAGAGTAGGAACAGTCTTGGGCCAAAGGGAATCATCCAGAACTGTTGTAAACGTGTGCATGTCCATAACAGGTGAACCAAGGTGCCTCTGGCCTGGTTGCATCTCTGTTGGCTTTTGATGATGTTCAAAAGCAACTTTTCAAATTGAAACTTGTGCTTAATGCAAGCAAAAGTTAATTTATGGTTTTCTCTTCTCTGAAAGTAGACAGATGGAGTCACTTGAAGATTTTAACTCTAAAAGGCCAGCAAATTGATAGGGTTACCTATAAGTATCTTGGGATTTGGTTAGATAAAAAACTGAATTTTAAACGGCACATTGATAACTTGACCAAGGACCTGAAGTTGACATTGGGTTTTTATTTTAGGAACAAATCTTGTTTTTCAATGTCAGTCAGAAAGGATCATATTCAAAGCACTTTTTAAAACTCTGTGCTGGATTATGGTGATAGTGTCTTTATGCAGGCCTCAGCAAGTCAGCCTACCTTAACTCTGGACACAGTGCATTATGGTCCGGGCCGGATTAATGCAGGGGTTTACCGGGGTGCTAGATGTATCACCAATGCTAGATCACACACCCATCGCTGTGAGTTGTATGCCTAGGTGCAATGGACCGCTCTCTCCACCAGGAGGCTAAAGCACTGGTACACTTTGGTGTACAAAGCATTGATAGGACACCTCCCTTTGTATCTCTTTGTTCCGTACTGACCAGATTAGTCACTCGTGCCCCGTTGACTTGCTAGTCGGAACTAGGAAACTCTGATATTTCCAACTTACTGATGCGTGGAACACGGCACGTGTACAACTACAACCAGTTAGCAAGTCGGAAATTCAGAGTTCCGACTAGCACGTGAACACGGCATCAATACAATGTTCATAGTCTCTGCTGTCCTTGTCTGTTCCTAAGGCTAGAACTGAAATGGGGGAAACAATATTTTAACCATAATGCCCCTTCATCCTGGAACATGCTTAAAAATATATGAAAGTCAGTCTATTTTTAAAACTCTGATCGAAGACAGTTTTTTTGATAGCTACAGTTGTTTTTAATCTGTCTGTAAATTGTGATACTTTGTCTTTTGTGTGTATGTTTTTATTTTATTTTATGGACATGCAGCTATTTCCCTGTTTTGCCTTCTTGGTCGCCCTTGCAAAAGAGGTTTCTAACCTCAATGGGTCTTAGGCCTACCTGGTTAAATAAATTAAACATTTACAAATGTTGCATTTAGAACGGTTGGTTTTATTATACACTGCTCAAAAAAATAAAGGGAACACTAAAATAACACATCCTAGATCTGAATGAATATCTTATTAAATACTTTTTTCTTTACATAGTTGAAATGTACACCTCCTGATGAGGTGGCGGATGGTCTCCTGAGGGATCTCCTCCCAGACCTGGACTAAAGCATCCGCCAACTCCTGGACAGTCTGTGGTGCAACGTGGCGTTGGTGGATGGAGCAAGACATGATGTCCCAGATGTGCTCAATTGGATTCAGGTCTGGGGAACGGGCGGGCCAGTCCATAGCATCAATGCCTTCCTCTTGCAGGAACTGCTGACACACTCCAGCCACATGAGGTCTAGCATTGTCTTGCATTAGGAGGAACCCAGGGCCAACCGCACCAGCATATGGTCTCACAAGGGGTCTGAGGATCTCATCTCGGTACCTAATGGCAGTCAGGCTACCTCTGGCGAGCACATGGAGGGCTGTGCGGCCCCCCAAAGAAATGCCACCCCACACCATGACTGACCCACCGCCAAACCGGTCATGCTGGAGGATGTTGCAGGCAACATCCTCCAGCATGTGCTCAGTGTGACTCTGTCACATGTGCTCAGTGTGAACCTGCTTTCATCTGTGAAGAGCACAGGGCGCCAGTGGCGAATTTGCCAATCTTGGTGTTCTCTGGCAAATGCCAAACGTCCTGCACGGTGTTGGGCTGTAAGCACACCCCCCACCTGTGGATGTTGGGCCCTCATACCACCCTCATGGAGTCTGTTTCTGACCGTTTGAACAGACACATGCACATTTGTGGCCTGCTGGAGGTCATTTTGCAGGGCTCTGGCAGTGCTCCTCCTTGCACAAAGGCGGAGGTAGCAGTCCTGCTGCTGGGTTGTTGCCCTCCTACGGCCTCCTCCACGTCCCCTGATGTACTGGCCTGTCTCCTGGTAGCGCCTCCATGCTCTGGACACTACGCTGACAGACACAGCAAACCACCTTGCCACACCTCGCATTGATGTGCCATCCTGGATGAGCTGCACTACCTGAGCCACTTGTGTGGGTTGTAGACTCCGTCTCACGCTACCACTAGAGTGAAAGCACCGCCAGCATTCAAAAGTGTACAAAACATCAGCCAGGAAGCATAGGAACTGAGAAGTGGTCTGTGGTCACCACCTGCAAAACCAGTCCTTTATTGGGGGTGTCTTGCTAATTGCCTATAATTTCCACCTGTTGTCTATTCCATTTGCACAACAGCATGTGAAATGTATTGTCAATCAGTGTTGCTTCCTAAGTGGACAGTTTGATTTCACAGAAGTGTGATTGACTTGGAGTTACATTGTGTTGTTTAAGTGTTCCCTTTATTTTTTTGAGCAGTGTAGTTAATAAAAAGCCAAATCATTGATGGATCACTGGATATAATAAATACATCTGATGGTATGTCAGGACCATGGACATTAAAAGGGTCCTGACTGATGGTATGTTTATGTTTCTACCATTGTGGCTAGATGGAGTAGGCCTACAGCTCAATGGTACGCAGCATCATCTGGACGTGTGCAACAAAAGTTCAACATTCACCTTCTGCTACCATTTCTGTCAAGCCGTCTATGCACACAATTTGATGCATATGTTAGATAAATCCAACCTATGCACCCTACAGAACTCACTGCAACTGCCTCTGCAACGCAATGCTGCAAGGCAAACGCAGTGTTCCATTGGAAATGAATGTACTTCTGGTGTACCAAAACGCAATGACTCTGTAGGTGTGATCAAGGAGTGCGTCTATCATAATCCAAAACGTGTGTGCACATGCACAGCAATGTTCTAGAATATTGGACCATTGGCTTTCATACTTTTCGAATTCTCAGCGTAGCTCAAGCAATTTCTGCAACTGTCAAGACATTGAAATGAATAAAGGACAGGTAGGCCTACTGAAGCTGCGTTGGTTGGGGATTGTGGGGAGGTGCACGTTCACGCCTCGATCACACCGACTACGTCATTGTGTTTTGGTACACCAGAAGTACATTCATTTCCAATGGAACGCTGTGTTCGCCTTGCAGCATTGCGTTACAGAGGCAGTTGCAGTGCGTTCTGTGTAGTGCATACGTTGGATTCATCGAACATATGTGTAGATGGCTTGACAGAAATGGTAGCAGAAGGTGAATGTTGAATTTTTGTTGCACACATCCAGATGACGCTGCGTACTATTTAGCGTAATGACGCTGTCGTTGTGATCAAGGCGTCAGGCTGTGTCGTCGTCCCCCCGCGGATGGTGGTCTCAGAGCTGTGTAGCTATGTCAACAATGGGATTGTTTTAACCTGCAAAGTTAATTATCCTAACCTGCTAGGTAAACAGACCATCAGTGACTGTAAACAGATATTGAGTGACCGCTCTAACAATGGAAATACATGTCCTCCGAGATGGAATGCAGGCTGGAGGAGGCGAGATCAGGTGGGACCATTCTAGCCAATGAGAGGGCAGATACGCTGTGAACAACAGGCCATTGAGATAGACAGAGGACTCATCCTTGTATCTGTGCCATGTTTACCTCTTATCTCCATTTTAAAGTAGTACATTTTTCTTCTTCATTGGCTGATTGCTCCCAACTCATAGGAATCCCCACCCAGTTTACTACTTTAAAATGGTGAAACTGGATGCCCTCAATGGCCTTGTCTATGCTAAAATGGTTTATTTCCATGAGTCCTCTATCTATCTCTATGACAACAGGCACAACTCAGATATAACAGGTGTGTGGTGCTGGAGGAGGGCGAGGGCGCTTCAATTTGAGAATACACTGAACATTTATTCTGATTCTAAATATATTATATTTAATTACCACAAAAATTCCATGAATAGTGATTGAATGTCAAACCAAATAAATATGTAGGCTACAGCAGGTCGGTAAATGGTGGTTTCTTTCCTGTCTTCTCTCTGGTGGTGGCGAGAATGATGAGGAACGGCCCTGCGTCTCAACCAATAGCCAATGTAGGCTAAATATCCCACGCAGGGCTACAGCAACTTCCAGGGAGGATCAGGCTCCTTGGGCTTTCCAGAGAGGGTCAGGCTCCTTGGGCGTTCCAGAGAGGGTCAGGCTCCTTGGGCGTTCCAGAGAGGGTCAGGCTCCTTGGGCTTTCCAGAGAGGATCAGGCTCCCTGGGCGTTCCAGAGAGGGTCAGGCTCCTTGGGCGTTCCAGAGAGGGTCAGGCTCCTTGGGCTTTGCTGAGAGGGTCAGGCTCCTTGGGCTTTCCAGAGAGGATCAGGCTCCTTGGGCGTTCCAGAGAGGATCAGGCTCCTTGGGCTTTCCAGAGAGGATCAGGCTCCCTGGGCGTTCCAGAGAGGATCAGGCTCCTTGGGCGTTCCAGAGAGGATCAGGCTCCTTGGGCTTTCCAGAGAGGATCAGGCTCCTTGGGCTTTGCAGAGAGGATCAGGCTCCTTGGGCTTTGCAGAGCGGATCAGGCTCCTTGGGCTTTGCTGAGAGGGTCAGGCTCCTTGGGCGTTCCAGAGAGGGTCAGGCTCCTTGGGCGTTCCAGAGAGGGTCAGGCTCCTTGGGCGTTCCAGAGAGGATCAGGCTCCTTGGGCGTTCCAGAGAGGATCAGGCTCCTTGGGCGTTCCAGAGAGGATCAGGCTCCTTGGGCGTTCCAGAGAGGATCAGGCTCCTTGGGCGTTCCAGAGAGGGTCAGGCTCCTTGGGCGTTCCAGAGAGGGTCAGGCTCCTTGGGCGTTCCAGAGAGGGTCAGGCTCCTTGGGCGTTCCAGAGAGGGTCAGGCTCCTTGGGCGTTCCAGAGAGGGTCAGGCTCCTTGGGCGTTCCAGAGAGGATCAGGCTCCTTGGGCGTTCCAGAGAGGGTCAGGCTCCTTGGGCGTTCCAGAGAGGGTCAGGCTCCTTGGGCGTTCCAGAGAGGGTCAGGCTCCTTGGGCGTTCCAGAGAGGGTCAGGCTCCTTGGGCGTTCCAGAGAGGATCAGGCTCCTTGGGCGTTCCAGAGAGGATCAGGCTCCTTGGGCTTTCCAGAGAGGGTCAGGCTCCTTGGGCTTTCCAGAGAGGGTCAGGCTCCTTGGGCGTTCCAGAGAGGATCAGGCTCCTTGGGCGTTCCAGAGAGGATCAGGCTCCTTGGGCTTTGCTGAGAGGGTCAGGCTCCTTGGGCGTTCCAGAGAGGGTCAGGCTCCTTGGGCGTTCCAGAGAGGATCAGGCTCCTTGGGCTTTGCTGAGAGGATCAGGCTCCTTGGGCGTTCCAGAGAGGATCAGGCTCCTTGGGCTTTGCTGAGAGGGTCAGGCTCCTTGGGCGTTCCAGAGAGGATCAGGCTCCTTGGGCTTTGCTGAGAGGGTCAGGCTCCTTGGGCGTTCCAGAGAGGGTCAGGCTCCTTGGGCGTTCCAGAGAGGGTCAGGCTCCTTGGGCGTTCCAGAGAGGATCAGGCTCCTTGGGCTTTGCTGTGGCCACTCTGGTTTGGGTGTCCTCGGCAGAACGCTGTAACTGTAACCAAGGGGTCACATATCGTTTTGGGTTCCACTGTGCAAGAGAGGGGGTCGGTGGAGTTTTATGAACATCAAGGCAGACACGGTGAATTTAGATAAATATTTTTATCTGATTGGCCAAAGTTGTCAACTATCTAATGGGACTCTGCAGCGCCTACAGTTGAAGTCGGAAGTTTATATACACTTAGGTTGGAGTCATTAAAACTCGTTTTTCAACCACTCCACACATTTCTTGTTAACAAACTATAGTTTTGGCAAGTCAGTTAGGACATCTACTTTGTGCATGACACAAGTAATTTTTCCAACAATTGTTTACAGACAGATTATTTCACTTATAATTCACTGTATCACAATTCCAGTGGGTCAGAAGTTTACATACACTAAGTTGACTGTGCCTTTGAACAGCTTGGAAAATTCCAGAAAATGATGTCATGGCTTTAGAAGCTTCTGATAGGCTAATTGACATAATTTGAGTCAATTGGAGGTGTACCTGTGGATGTATTTCAAGGCTTACCTTCAAACTCAGTGCCTCTTTGCTTGACATCATGAGAAAATCAAAAGAAATCAGCCAAGACCTCAGAAAAAAAATTGTAGACCTCCACACGTCTGGTTCATCCTTGGGAGCAATTTCCAAATGCCTGAAGTTCATCTGTACAAACAATAGTACGCAAGTATAAACACCATGGGACCACACAGCCGTCATACCGCTCAGGAAGGATACGCGTTCTGTCTCCTAGAGATGAACGTATTTGGTGCAAAAAGTGCAAATCAATCCCAGAACAACAGCAAAGGACCTTGTGAAGATGCTGGAGGAAACGGGTACAAAAGTATCTATATCCACAGTAAAACGAGTCCTATATCGACATAACCTGAAAGGCCGCCCAGCAAGGAAGAAGCCACTGCTCCAAAACCGCCATAAAAAAGCCAGAGTACAGTTTGCAACTGCACATGGGGACAAAGATCGTACTTTATGGAGAAATGTCCTTTGGTCTGATGAAACAAAAATAGAACAGTTTGGCCATAATGACCATCATTATGTTTGGAGGAAAAAGGGGGTAGCTTGCCAGCCAAAGAACACCATCCCAACCGTGAAGCACGGAGGTGGCAGCATCATGCTGTGGGGGTGCTTTGCTGCAGGAGAGACTGGTGCACTTCACAAAATAGATGACATCATGAGGAAGGAAAATGATGTGGATATATTGAAGCAACATCTCAAGACATCAGTCAGGAAGTTAAAGCTTGGTCGCAAATGGGTCTTCCAAATGGACAATGACCCCAAGCATACTTCCAAAGTTGTGGCAAAATGGCTTAAGGACAACAAAGTCAAGGTATTGGAGTGGCCATCACAAAGCCCTGACCTCAATCCTATAGAAAATGTGTGGGCAGAACTGAAAAAGCGTGTGCGAGCAAGGAGTCCTACAAACCTGATTCAGTTACACCAGCTCTGTCAGGAGGAATGGGCCAACATTCACCCTACTTATTGTGGGAAGCTTATGGAAGGCTACCCGAAACGTTTGACCCAAGTTAAACAACTTAAATGCAATGCTACCAAATACTAAATGAGTGTATGTAAACTTCGGACCCACTGGGAATGTGATGAAAGAAATAAAAGCTTAAATAAATAATTATCTCTATAATTATTCTGACATTTCACATTCTTAAAATAAAGTGGTGATCCTAACTGACCTAAGACAGGGACTTGTTACTAGGATTACATGTCAGGTTTTGTGAAAAACTGAGTTTAAATGTATTTGGCTAAGGTGTATGTAAACTTCCGACTTCAACTGTACGGGTACATGTAGCCTACAGTTCTACCTTGGTATGTCAGGGTGGAAAATTGGAAGTGTGAATTGGGACAAGTTGGAGGTAATAATGCATTTAGGTTATAGTTTATAGTGGCATGAATACACCACACAAAAAGCTTGATTTTTATGGCTGTTTTAATACGATTTTCCTGCAATTCTACTTAGTAATAATTTATGTTCACTACTTGGTCAATTCATTTGATTACATCTTTGCAAATAAATTCTATGATAGTTTTTTTTTTAATTCTGTAATATGGTATATTGTAGCCATGTGTTCAAGCTAATCAAATCAAAGTTTATTTAGCGCTGTCCTTTTAGAACCAGGAAGGGCGCTCCAATCATTTAAAATAACCCTCATCAAGATCTGTTGCCAAATAGTCCTACTCATCACTTATTATTATTATTATTATTACTAATAGATGATTATCACTTCTCACAATGGTGCTCGTTTAGTCAAGTTAGATCAAAGCTGAATCAATGTCTCGCAAAATCACATACTGATTAATTAGTAGCCTATTTTACATAACAGAACCGAATATAATAGCTTAGCATAGTAGGCCTATAACGTTACTGTTACACCAAAAACACCTAATTTTTAATGACATTTTAGGATGATTAGCTGAAGCTGAATAGTCAAAAAATTTATAACGTGCCAAAACTCAAAAGAGCCACTAGGCAGGGTATATGCTTTGATTGATACAAAATACAAGAAAGGCTAAGAGTTTGTTAACACTATCTGCTCTGATTCGCTCACGAAACTGTCATTCAAGAAGATCGCAATGCATAGACTATTCCCATGAAACTGATTGAGATCAATCAAATGATTGGCATGCAGATGCGGTTTCACCGGTAACGCGTGAAGAATTATGATTCACGACTGATAGTGATGTTGGCCTATGTTTTAATTAGGTATGCCTAACTTGGTGTTTGATGGTATTACATTATTTTTATTTTTATTGAGGCCATATGTGTGGGCATAGAATGACGTTGCAATTGGAGGATACATTTTATGCATATTCTATAACAGGGCTCTCCAACCCTGTTCCTGGAGAGCTACCATCCTGTAGGTTTTCATTCCAACCTTAATCTGATTCCAGTGGTGGAAAAGTACCCAATTGTCATACTTGAGTAAAAGTAAAGATATCTTAACAGAAAATGAAAGAAAAGTGAAAGTCACCCAGTAAAATATTACTTGAGTGAATGTCTAAAAGTATTTTATTTAAAATATACTTAAGTATCAAAAGTAAATGTAATTAAAAAATGTTTACTTAAGTACCAAAAGTAAAAGTATTAATAATTTCAAATTGCTTATATTAAGCAAACCAGAGGGCACACTCCAACATGCAGAAATAATTTACAAACAAAGCATTTGTGTTTCTTGAGTTCTCCAGATCAGAGGCAGTAGAGATGAGCAGGTACGTTCTCTTAATAAGTGTGTGAATTTGACCACTTTCCTGTCCTGCTAAACATTCAAAATGTAACCAGTACTTTTGGGTGTCAGGGAAAATGTATGGAGTAAAAAGTACATTATTTTCTTTAGGGATGTAGTGAAGTAAAAGTAGTCAAAAATATAAAAAGTAAAGTACAGATACCCCCAAAAAACTACTTAAGTAGTACTTTAAAGTATTCTATTAATTAACTAGTTTATAAGATTAATCAGGTTAGTTAAAACTGGGGTTGCAGTGAAATCATACAGGAAGGCAGCTCTCCAGGAACAGGGTTGGACAGTATTGTAATGACAGGCTTTGCATAAGGCTACACCTGTCGGTACAAACTTTGATTGAGGAAATTATGACGTCATTTACATATTTTTTCGCTTCCTCTCCTAAAAAAATTGCACTACACCACTTGATATAAAGTGGGTTTTTTCAAAGTTGCCAAAATGCCACGTGCGTCCACTTATACCAGTGCATTTGTAACAACCTAACCATTACAACATTTTATTAGATCAAATAAGCCTATAAGTAGCAATTTAGCAATTACATTTTTTGTTGACCAAATTCGACACTCATTGACCTCCATACAAACATTTTCGTGGACAGATTTGGGGCGGGGGTAAAACCTCTCGCTTCGCCTCTTCCTCTCTGCCTGAAAGCAGATTTGATTTAACCGGCACCTCGTAGGCAAATCATGAACGCGATTGGCCATTCATCATCCTCAATACATGATTGACAGTATAACCGACCAATGGTGAGCGGTTAAGCGATCGCGGTGGTTGGCGGATTAGCCGTGAGTCTTCTATGGACATATGAGATATGCAGCCTTCGCATTGTTCTATGTGGCAACTTTGTTACTACTTTCGACCAAGGAGTGATCTATGTAACAACATTTGCTGGATACTTTTGCTCCGTTTTGTAGCTCGGTCATAAAGTAACCGTCATCTTTCGGCACTGGAGCACCGGCTGCTAGCCACCGCAAGTTACGCTAGGAAGGTTAGTATCAGCAGTCAATTTAAGGGGATTTAAATCGCGATGGTAACGTTAATTTGTGACAAACTCATCCGTTAGATCGATGTATAGGCAAATTATGCTGTCCGCACCTATACATTTGTAACTGCATTTTGTACATTCTGACTTGGGTTGCGTTATTGTAAAATTGACAGAAAATAAATGCCATAGCATAGCTACTTATTTTGACCAGAGACTACATATTGCAAGCAAGTTTACGTAAGCCAGCTGACACTGCTTGTCACTGTTGTGAAGGCGAGAATACACTTCCCTTTTTGTGTTCTGTGTTCTCTTTTGTTTGCTGCCTTGTTTGACAAACATCAGTTAGCAAATACTTGTACATACAAGTTCCAGATATTGTTTAAGACTTTGGTTATGAGTAGAATGGCAATAGCTACAAAAGTAATCAAGTCATTTATCAAATTGGTCTATTTGCTTTGTTTGAATAAACATGATCTATTCATGTTCATTAAGCCTGGCATCATACTCTTCTTTGGGTTGCTAAAGTTTGACAGCCAGCCTATTGTCGTCAGTTGACACCGACAGTGCACTCCTTAGCTAGTTAGATGATGGCTCACTTATGTCGTTGCAGTTCGCACTAACCTCCTGTAACCCCTTTCTGCTGTCCTTTCTTGCCTGAAGCACATGGTTCACTTGGAAATGCTGAATAGAGAACTCTTTCTCTCTTTTGGAAGAAAAAGTATCAACACTTGATCATCTTAAGTTTACGGACGCTCGCCTTGTATTTACTGACTTCTATTTACTGACTTCTTTCTTTCTTTCTTTCTTTCTTTCTTTCTTTCTTTCTTTCTTTCTTTCTTTCTTCCTTCTATTTACTGCCTCCCATAGACTCAGTGAGAGGGGAACTGTAAGAGAGGGAGAGAAGAAGAGATTGGTGTGAGAAGAGGAGAACCTCAGTAGGTCGAAGATAAGATTGGTGAGAGAAGAGTGTCCAGTAGTGTGGGCAGAGATGGGAGAACCAGAGCCCCTTCAGTTTGTTTCACTGGAGGAAGAGGTGGACTACTGGAAGGAACAGGTGGCCAAGCACCAACAGAGGTACACACACACACACACACACACACACACACACACAAAAGAAGGAGCAGTCTGCCAGGCCCCAGCAGAGGTACCCACAGGTATCTGCTTAAACCGTGGTGTCCTCTGTTACTCCACGACCACCATCTTGACCCCTAACCTCTCCCAGGTCTGAGGAGGCGCAGGAGGAGCTGCAGGAGTTCCAGCAGATGAGTCGTGACTACGAGGTGGAACTGGAGATGGAACTCAAGCAGTGTGAGACACGGAACCAAGAACTCCTCACACAGAACAACAGGTTACACATGGAACTGGAGAACTACAAGGTATGAACCGTTGACTTGACTCTAGTCTAGAGAAGCGTTTTTTCCAACCTCTACTCGGTTGGAACCAGCCGTTCCATCTATTTGAACTATTCCAGAACTAGCACACCTGGTTCAACTTATCATCAAGCCCTTAATAATAATAATAATAATAATAATAATGTATTACATTTGTAAAGCTCTTTTCATAATACAGAATAATCTTTAAGTGCATAAAATGGAAATGAAATAGAACAAAGATGACACGACAACTGACACAAAGAACCCAGCTGATGCTACAAGGGACAAGGACACCAAGGAGCACAGATAGTAACAGAAAGCCTTCGTAAAGACAAAGGTCTTTAGGCCTGTTTTAAAGGAGCCCAGAGTCTGTGGTGCCTTCAGGTGGTCCGGGAGGGCGTTCCAGATGTTCTGTCACGCATTGGTGAGGTGTGTTATTGGTGCGTCCTGGACCTGGTGGGGGGTCCCAACAAGTAGGGCCTCGGTTTTGCTGCTGTTCAGTTGAAGGAAGTTTTGCTTCCACCATGCCCTTATCTCCGTAAGGCAGGTGTTCAGACGGGCACATCCATCAGAGAGACTTTGGGCTGTTTTTACCTACAGCTGGGTGTCATCAGCATAGTAGTGGAAGAAGATTCCATGCCGGGGGAGAGCATGTACTGGACGAGCAGAATCGGTCCAAGAACAGATCCTTGTGGGACACCGCAGGTGACTTGGTGAGTCCGGGACCTGGACCCACCTAGCGACACATACTCAGTCCTGTCTGAGAGGTAGGAGTGGAACCAGCTCAGAGCTGGTCCAGACAGTCCGATGCTGTCCCGGAGGTGTTCCAGGAGGATGGGGTGGTTGACAGTGTCAAAAGCTGCGCTCAAGTCCAGGAGGATCCAGAGACGGGGAGTTTACATCAGCAGGTTGTTGGTGACCCTGAGTAGGGTCGTTTCAGTGCTGTGGGCCGGCCGGAAACATGACCGGAACTTCTCAAATGGGTTGTTCTCATTGAGATGGTCCTGGAGCTGTACAGCAACCAATTTTTCCAACACCTTGGAAAGGTAGGGGAGGGTGGATATTGGCCTGTATTTGGCAAGCACTTCTGGGTCCACGGTGGGCTTCTTCAGAAGGGGGGGGCTGATGACAGCAGTCTTAAATGCAGGTGAGACACTGCCAGATTGTTATCCACTCCCTCCAATCTGGGTTATCAGGGGGCTGAGTGCAGGGATGCATGTTTTGAACAGGGCTGTTGGAATAGGATCCCAGGTACAGGAGGAGGTAGTTTTCTCAATATCTCCCTGGGTGACTTCAAGGAAGCAGTAGAAAGGCTGAGGTGGAGGGTCGAAGGCGGCAGAAGACAGAGTAGTAGATCTTTAGATGAGAGATCTGATGTTGCTGACCTTACTGTTAAAAAAAAGTGAATGAAGCTTTTACACTGCTCTTCCGTTGTCTCGATCTGGGACTGGGGGTTTCAAAAGTTGGTTTATTGTGGAAAACCGGTGCTTTGCGTTTCCAGGATTTGTATTGATGAGGTTGGAGTAGAACGTCGGCCGTGCCTCTTTCAGGGCCTTGGAATAGGCCATTTGGTGCTCTTGAAAGGCCAGTTTGTGGACGGTGAGCCCCAAGTTTCTGAGATCAGGATGCGTCCAGTGGATTTGGTGTTTTTCAGTTCTGGAGTAAACCAGGGAGCTGAGTTAGTGAATGTGACATCCCATGTTTTTATGGGGGCATGCAGGTGATTTTTACGGCGAGACATTCAAAATAACACAGTTCAGGCAGTGGCAGGAGGGAGTTCAGCTTGGTGTACGATGGCTATGCCACCGCTGCGGCCAGTGCTGCAGGCTTTTTCCATGTACCTGTAACCAGGTGGGCAGGCTTTATTTAGGGCTAAGTAGACCCCAGGCTGATGCCAGGTTTCAGTTAGACACATGATGTCAAGCTTCTTGTCCACTATGTGGTTGTGCAGCAGGAGGGATTTATTAGTGAGAGACTGGGCATGACATAGTTCCATGCTGATAGGCTGGGCATGAAATAGTTCCATGCTGATAGGCTGACCATTAAATAGTTCCATGCTGATAGGCTGACCATGAAATAGTTCCATGCTGATAGGCTGACCATGAAATAGTTCCATGCTGATAGGTTGGGCATGAAATAGTTCCATGATAGGCTGGGCATGAAATAGTTCCATGCTGATAGGCTGGGCATGAAATAGTTCCATGCTGATAGGCTGGGCATGAAATAGTTCCATGCTGATAGGCTGGGCATGAAATAGTTCCATGCTGATAGGTTGGCCATGAAATAGTTCCATGCTGATAGGTTGGCCATGAAATAGTTCCATGCTGATAGGTTGGCCATGAAATAGTTCCATGCTCATAGGTTGGGCATGAAATAGTTCCATGCTGATAGGTTGGGCATGAAATAGTTCCATGCTGATAGGCTGACCATTAAATAGTTCCATGCTGATAGGCTGACCATTAAATAGTTCCATGCTGATAGGCTGACCATGAAATAGTTCCATGCTGATAGGTTGGGCATGAAATAGTTCCATGCTGATAGGTTGGGCATTAAATAGTTCCATGCTGATAGGCTGACCATTAAATAGTTCCATGCTGATAGGCTGACCATTAAATAGTTCCATGCTGATAGGTTGGGCATTAAATAGTTCCATGCTGATAGGCTGACCATTAAATAGTTCCATGCTGATAGGTTGGGCATGAAATAGTTCCATGCTGATAGGTTGGGCATGAAATAGTTCCATGCTGATAGGCTGACCATAAAATAGTTCCATGCTGATAGGCTGACCATTAAATAGTTCCATGCTGATAGGCTGACCATTAAATAGTTCCATGCTGATAGGTTGGGCATTAAATAGTTCCATGCTGATAGGTTGGGCATTAAATAGTTCCATGCTGATAGGCTGACCATTAAATAGTTCCATGCTGATAGGCTGACCATGAAATAGTTCCATGCTGATAGGCTGACCATGAAATAGTTCCATGCTGATAGGCTGACCATGAAATAGTTCCATGCTGATAGGCTGGGCATGAAATAGTTCCATGCTGATAGGCTGACCATGAAATAGTTCCATGCTGATAGGCTGACCATTAAATAGTTCCATGCTGATAGGCTGACCATTAAATAGTTCCATGCTGATAGGTTGGGCATTAAATAGTTCCAGGCTGATAGGTTGGGCATTAAATAGTTCCATGCTGATAGGCTGACCATTAAATAGTTCCATGCTGATAGGCTGACCATTAAATAGTTCCATGCTGATAGGCTGACCATTAAATAGTTCCATGCTGATAGGCTGACCATGAAATAGTTCCATGCTAATAGGTTGGCCATGAAATAGTTCCATGCTGATAGGTTGGCCATGAAATAGTTCCATGCTGATAGGTTGGGCATGAAATAGTTCCATGCTGATAGGCTGACCATGAAATAGTTCCATGCTGATAGGCTGACCATGAAATAGTTCCATGCTGATAGGCTGACCATGAAATAGTTCCATGCTGATAGGCTGGGCATGAAATAGTTCCATGCTGATAGGCTGACCATTAAATAGTTCCATGCTGATAGGCTGACCATGAAATAGTTCCATGCTAATAGGTTGGCCATGAAATAGTTCCATGCTGATAGGTTGGCCATGAAATAGTTCCATGCTGATAGGTTGGGCATGAAATAGTTCCATGCTGATAGGCTGACCATGAAATAGTTCCATGCTGATAGGCTGACCATGAAATAGTTCCATGCTGATAGGCTGACCATGAAATAGTTCCATGCTGATAGGCTGGGCATGAAATAGTTCCATGCTGATAGGCTGGGCATGAAATAGTTCCATGCTGATAGGCTGGGCATGAAATAGTTCCATGCTGATAGGCTGACCATGAAATAGTTCCATGCTGATAGGCTGGGCATGAAATAGTTCCATGCTGATAGGCTGACCATTAAATAGTTCCATGCTGATAGACAAGAGAGCTGTAGATTAAATAGGAGTTGCATCAAGTCTCTGTAGAGGGCACTAAATCAAGTATCAGAGGTCTCAGAGCACTGAAATCCACTCCGATTTGCCTTGTGTGCAGAGGTCTCGCTGTGTTTCCAACTGCCTGAGGAGCAGCCAGCAAACCTGGCCAGTGTCTTTTATCATCCAACCCCGGTGGGCATGTTGTACTGCTCTCATTGGGAGTGCACACAAAATACTTTATTTTGTTTAATAGTCTCCTACTCCCTCGTTGTCCTCGCCAGCTGCATGTTTTCCGTAGGATCCCATATTGAATAAAGCTGTTCTTGAGCTCCTCACAACAGGGTGGTTTAATCCTTTCAAAACTTCTGAGGACTCTTTCTGCGTTATGAATGAGGGTTGCTGCCATTTCTGAATCTTTGATCCAGCCTTTGGTCAGGTGATGGGAGAAGATGAGGATGATATGAGGGTCTATGAAGATTTGGGCTGCTTTTCAAATCCAAACAAATAGATTGGAGAAGTTGTCAGAAATGTTAACTAACTTAATTTTGTTGGTAAAAAATAAATAGATACAGTGGGGGAAAAAAAGTATTTAGTCTGCCACCAATTGTGCAAGTTCTCCCACTTAAAAGATGAGAGGCCTGTAATTTTCATCATAGGTACACGTCAACTATGACAGACAAATTGAGAATTTCTTTCTCCAGAAAATCACATTGTAGGATTTTTAATGAATTTATTTGCAAGTATTTGGTCACCTACAAACAAGCAATATTTCTGGCTCTCACAGACCTGTAACTTCTTCTTTAAGAGGCTCCTCTGTCCTCCACTCGTTACCTGTATTAATGGCACCTGTTTCAACTTGTTATCAGTATAAAATACACCTGTCCACAACCTCAAACAGTCACACTCCAAACTCCACTATGGCCAAGACCAAAGAGCTGTCAAAGGACAGCTGAAACAAAATTGTAGACCCGCACCAGGCTGGGAAGACTGAATCTGCAATAGGTAAGCAGCTTGGTTTGAAGAAATCAACTGTGGGAGCAATTATTAGGAAATGGAAGACATACAAGACCACTGATAATCTCCCTCGATCTGGGGCTCCACGCAAGATCTCACCCCGTGGGGTCAAAATGATCACAAGAACGGTGAGCAAAAATCCCAGAACCACACGGGGGGACCTAGTGAATGACCTGCAGAGAGCTGGGACCAAAGTAACAAAGCCTACCATCAGTAACACACTACGCCGCCAGGGACTCAAATCCTGCAGTGCCAGACGTGTCCCCCTGCTTAAGCCAGTACATGTCCAGGCCCGTCTGAAGTTTGCTAGAGTGCATTTGGATGATCCAGAAGAGGATTGGGAGAATGTCATATGGTCAGATGAAACCAAAATATAACGTTTTGGTAAAAACTCAACTCGTCGTGTTTGGAGGACAAAGAATGCTGAGTTGCATCCAAAGAACACCATACCTACTGTGAAGCATGGGGGTGGAAACATCATGCTTTGGGGCTGTTTTTCTGCAAAGGGACCAGGACGACTGATCCGTGTAAAGGAAAGAATGAATGGGGCCATGTATCGTGAGATTTTGAGTGAAAACCACCTTCCATCAGCAAGGGCATTGAAGATGAAACGTGGCTGGGTCTTTCAGCATGACAATGATCCCAAACACACCGCCCGGGCAACGAAGGAGTGGCTTCGTAAGAAGCATTTCAAGGTCCTGGAGTGGCCTAGCCAGTCTCCAGATCTCAACCCCATAGAAAATCTTTGGAGGGAGTTGAAAGTCTGTGTTGCCCAGCGACAGCCCCAAAACATCACTGCTCTAGAGGAGATCTGCATGGAGGAATGGGCCAAAATACCAGCAACAGTGTGTGAAAACCTTGTGAAGACTTACAGAAAACATTTGACCTGTGTCATTGCCAACAAAGGGTATATAACAAAGTATTGAGAAACTTTTGTTATTGACCAAATACTTATTTTCCACCATAATTTGCAAATAAATTCATTAAAAATCCTACAATGTGATTTTCTGGAGAAAAAAAATCTCATTTTGTCTGTCATAGTTGACGTGTACCTATGATGAAAATTACAGGCCTCTCATCTTTTTAAGTGGGAGAACTTGCACAATTGGTGGCTGACTAAATACTTTTTTTCCCCACTGTATCGGTGTTCAATACTTGATTAGCTATCAATAAATCAAAGTTAATAAAAACAATGCACATAAACACTTTTTATTAATGTATTATTAATTAATGAAGTATACATTTGCAGGAGTAAACTACCAAGGCTGCCGCAAGGCTCCATGGCAACCATGGAATCTTCAAGCCCTTGACTACATGAATCAGGTCGTAGTTCAGGGTTATAACAAAATTGTGAAATGTCTCGGGGTCCCAGAGGAGATGTTTGAAAAAGGCTGGTCTAGACTCCAGAGAACCTTGCAGAACAGTGGAGAACTAGAGGGTTCTCTGAAGCTGAGAATGTAAAGTATGGATCCTGAGAACTCCAAGCTATAGAACAGATATGATAGCATAACAGTCTAGAATGTGATGGAACTGTCTTAGAACATCTAAGGCAACAACACGGTTCAGAACAGAACAACAGTTAGGTTAAACAACCCCCTTGAAGAAACTGGATAGGTGGAAACAAAATGGCGGATGCTCCCTGAAGCCACACTGTAAGGTCGCAGGTGGAGCAATCATCACTATCTCCTTACACCTATCCCATACTTCAGATCTGCCATATTGTAGAATGTGTTTATTAGATAATTAATGGCATTCCTTCAGGCCCTGCGGTAGACTAGCGTCCTGTCCAGGGGGTGTACTTGTACTCCCACTACAGAAACAGGTGGTTCCTGCTCTATGGGCCATTCTGGCTGGGACAAGGCTACTTACTTCATTTTACTTCAGACGCTGCAAAACAACGACTGGCAAGAAGCTTTGAGTTGTTTTCAGACCAGACATAAATGTACTAGCTACTTTGATCACATGCAGCACCATATCTTCTAACCATAATGAATGCATCTGTTGAGGCTTAGTGAGTTTCCTCTGACAGAGCTGTTGTAAAACACGGGCTCATTCAGTAGGGAGCTACGTTTTTGGAATATTCAGGTCGTAATACGCTATATAGAACAAAACATTGCCTTGTGACGACTAGGGAATCACATCTGCAACGTTCGACAACGTTTGGCTACTAAACGTGGCCCAGGTCTGTCTGATGGAAAGCCTGCAGTTGTATTTGAATGGGTATTTTCCTATCAGCCGGCTGCCTGTTTGGGCCAGTGGTTATGAGCCTGCTATCCCTGAGGAGAATAGGGCTGGCTAGAATAGGGTGCTGCTGGTCTAAAGGGCTCTCTGTGGGACAGTAGTGTCTGTCTGTCTGTCTGTCTGTCTGTCTGTGTCTGTCTGTGTGTGATGACTGAGTGACTGTATTCATCGCTAGAGGAGAGCTCTCCAGACCTCCCGGGTCAGAGAGAAGATTTAGCAATTTTATGACTCATTTCATGTAATTCTACTCATTTTTTCCAGGAGGCAGAGAGAACAATTTAGTCGTTTTTCAGCTAATTTCTTGCAATGCTATACATTTTGCCATAGGGTGGAGAGAAATGTTAGCAGTTTTTAATATGATATCTGAGTGAGTGACTTAACAAAATCAATGGGGGCCCCCCGGTCGGTAATTCAACCATGATTACTACAAGTTTCGATAGGTGGTCGCTAGACTAACTTACAATCTAAAAATTTTTAGCTGACATGGGTTAATTGTGTGATTGTCAGTAGCTAGGTTTCCATCCAATTGGCGACAGATTTTCATGCTAATATTCTAAAATCTGCATAAGGAAAATATGCGAATGCGTGATGACATTGTGCACACAAAATGTACTGTTTCGACTTAAGTTTTCATGTACCGAATTAATAAATTTTACCGACACAAAAGATCTCACCTAGTCGAACTAACAAATTATGTCTGCATTTACATTTTGTTACTGAAACTTCCTCTTTCCATCACTTCCTCTTTCTGTCATGACTTTACTCACAACTGGATGGAAATGTGGTTTGTGCATGCCTGGCTGTGCTTGAGGTGATGTTACTTTGGAACCGCTGACGATGTCTGACACTCACTTCCTGATGGATGTACTTCCTGTGACACGTTGCCAACAGTTGAGTCAGACAGGAAGTTACAAAAGCTATAGCATCCTGTCTATATCTATTACCAAACCTAAGCTGTGTCTGAAAAAGTTACTAGTTGTCAAATTCTTGTTTCCTCAATTCCTCTCAAAGCTCATTAGAGGAGGAGGTCTTAGGGAGGGACCTCGGATCCCCTCCTCCAATGAGCTTTGAGAGGAATTGAGGAACCAAGGATGGAGGAAGCAAGGATTTGACTCTGCAGGCCCATTAGACTGACATGGCTACTGGTTAACATGAGTATTTGCATGCAGAGATAATTGAGATGGAGCAGACAGTTAAGTGAGCTAGTCTTGTCATCAGGTCATTTCCCTAACAAACTGTCAGGTCAAGGCTGAACTGCTGCCTGCTAGCTATCTTTGCTGGGAACACTTAACTGTAGATTTCATATACCCTGTGTAACTGAAGAGAAATGCTGTGTTGTGTTGATGAATATGGCCTAATTAACCGTCTGCTGGATTCATACAGTCAATCACATTTATTTATAAAGACAGTGAGTTTGTCCGGGGCTACATAACAAATGTGTGCTGTTGGGGGGTACTGGAGGAGTTGAGAAACACTGTTTGGGGTCCTGGAGGAGTTGAGAAACACTGTTGGGGTACTGGAGGAGTTGAGAAACACTGTTGGGGGTACTGGAGGAGTTGAGAAACACTGTTGGGGGTACTGGAGGAGTTGAGAAACACTGTTGGGGTACTGGAGGAGTTGAGAAACACTGTTGGGGTACTGGAGGAGTTGAGAAACACTGTTGGGGGTACAGGAGGAGTTTAGTGTACTGTTGACCACTTCTCCCCACTATCCCCTCCAGGAGAAGTATGAAACGCAGCACTCGGAGGCGTACCGTCAGATCTCTACTCTGGAAGGAGACCTGGCTGAGACCACGGCCATCAGAGACCAGCTCCATAAATACATCAGAGAGCTGGAGCAGGCTAATGATGACCTGGAGAGAGCCAAGAGGTAGGAGAGGAGAGGGGTTGTAGGGGTGTAACTGGAGCAGGCTAATGATGCCCTGGAGAGACCCCTACATCATAAGCACCTCTCTGTTTCTCTCTGTTTCTCTCTGTTTCTCTCTGTTTGTCTCTGTTTGTCTCTGTTTGTCTCTGTGCTCCTGGACCATCTCACTGGCATGATTCTTACATGAAGAATAGAGAATGGTTCTTAATGATGGATCCTAACATGACCTAACTCTACCTATTCCTCCTCCTCTCTCTCCTCCCTCCTCCCTCCCCCCTCCTCCCTCTCTCCCTCCCTCCTCCCTCCTCCATCAGGGCTACCATCATGTCTCTGGAGGACTTTGAACAGAGGATGAACCATGTGATAGAGAGGAATGCCTTCCTGGAGAGTGAGCTGGACGAGAAGGAGAGCCTACTGGAGTCAGTTCAGAGACTGAAGGATGAAGCCAGAGGTGTGTCTCGGTGTGGGTCTTGTGCTGCAGGCTGAGACATCCGGCTGGGACAGTGTTTGTGTGTGTGGTGGTATGAATAAAGGGCTCTGTTCTTCTGGTTAACTGGTGGTCCTGGTTAACTGGTGGTTCTGGTTAACTGGTGGTTCTGGTTAACTGGTGGTCCTGGTTAACTGGTGGTCCTGGTTAACTGGTGGTTCTGGTTAACTGGTGGTTCTGGTTAACTGGTGGTCCTGGTTAACTGGTGGTCCTGTTCTTCTGGTTAACTGGTGGTCCTGGTTAACTGGTGGTCCTGGTTAACTGGCGGTCCTGTTCTTCTGGTTAACTGGTGGTCCTGGTTAACTGGTGGTTCTGGTTAACTGGTGGTTCTGGTTAACTGGTGGTCCTGGTTAACTGGTGGTCCTGGTTAACTGGTGGTTCTGGTTAACTGGTGGTTCTGGTTAACTGGTGGTCCTGGTTAACTGGTGGTCCTGTTCTTCTGGTTAACTGGTGGTCCTGGTTAACTGGTGGTCCTGGTTAACTGGCGGTCCTGTTCTTCTGGTTAACTGGTGGTCCTGGTTAACTGGTGGTTCTGGTTAACTGGCGGTCCTGTTCTTCTGGTTAACTGGTGGTTCTGGTTAACTGGCGGTCCTGTTCTTCTGGTTAACTGGTGTTTCTGGTTAACTGGTGGTTCTGGTTAACTGGTGGTTCTGGTTAACTGGCGGTCCTGTGGTTCTGGTTAACTGGCGGTCCTGGGGTTCTGGTTAACTGGCGGTCCTGTTGTTCTGGTTAACTGGTGTTTCTGGTTAACTGGTGGTTCTGGTTAACTGGCGGTCCTGTTCTTCTGGTTAACTGGTGTTTCTGGTTAACTGGTGGTTCTGGTTAACTGGTGGTTCTGGTTAACTGGCGGTCCTGTGGTTCTGGTTAACTGGCGGTCCTGTGGTTCTGGTTAACTGGCGGTCCTGTGGTTCTGGTTAACTGGCGGTCCTGTGGTTCTGGTTAACTGGCGGTCCTGGGGTTCTGGTTAACTGGCGGTCCTGTTCTTCTGGTTAACTGGTGTTTCTGGTTAACTGGTGGTTCTGGTTAACTGGTGGTTCTGGTTAACTGGCGGTCCTGTGGTTCTGGTTAACTGGCGGTCCTGTGGTTCTGGTTAACTGGCGGTCCTGTGGTTCTGGTTAACTGGCGGTCCTGGGGTTCTGGTTAACTGGCGGTCCTGGGGTTCTGGTTAACTGGCGGTCCTGTTGTTCTGGTTAACTGGCGGTCCTGGGGTTCTGGTTAACTGGCGGTCCTGGGGTTCTGGTTAACTGGCGGTCCTGTTGTTCTGGTTAACTGGTGTTTCTGGTTAACTGGTGGTTCTGGTTAACTGGCGGTCCTGTTCTTCTGGTTAACTGGTGTTTCTGGTTAACTGGTGGTTCTGGTTAACTGGTGGTTCTGGTTAACTGGCGGTCCTGTGGTTCTGGTTAACTGGCGGTCCTGTGGTTCTGGTTAACTGGCGGTCCTGTGGTTCTGGTTAACTGGCGGTCCTGTGGTTCTGGTTAACTGGCGGTCCTGGGGTTCTGGTTAACTGGCGGTCCTGGGGTTCTGGTTAACTGGTGTTTCTGGTTAACTGGTGGTTCTGGTTAACTGGTGGTTCTGGTTAACTGGCGGTCCTGTGGTTCTGGTTAACTGGCGGTCCTGTGGTTCTGGTTAACCGGCGGTCCTGTGGTTCTGGTTAACTGGCGGTCCTGGGGTTCTGGTTAACTGGCGGTCCTGGGGTTCTGGTTAACTGGCGGTCCTGTTGTTCTGGTTAACTGGAGGTCCTGTGGTTCTGGTTAACTGGCGGTCCTGTGGTTCTGGTTAACTGGCGGTCCTGGGGTTCTGGTTAACTGGCGGTCCTGGGGTTCTGGTTAACTGGCGGTCCTGGGGTTCTGGTTAACTGGCGGTCCTGTTGTTCTGGTTAACTGGCGGTCCTGGGGTTCTGGTTAACTGGCGGTCCTGTGTGTGTGTTGCGTGGGCTTGATGTGATGTTCTCCTGTTTGTCTCTGGCTATCTACTGTTTGTCGCCCCTCTCTATCCCCCCTCTCTGTCCCCTCTCTCTCTCTCCCCTCTCTGTCCCCCCTCTCTGTCCCCCCTCTCTGTCCCCCCTCTCTGTCCCCCCTCTCTGTCCCCTCTCTGTCCCCCCTCTCTGTCCCCCCTCTCTGTCCCCCCTCTCTGTCCCCCCTCTCTGTCCCCTCTCTATCCCCCCTCTCTGTCCCCCCTCTCTGTCCCCCCTCTGTCCCCCCTCTCTGTCCCCCCTCTCTGTCCCCCCTCTCTGTCCCCCCTCTCTGTCCCCCCTCTCTGTCCCCTCTCTGTCCCCCCCCTCTGTCCCCTCTCTGTCCCCCCTCTCTGTCCCCTCTCTGTCCCCTCTCTGTCCCCTCTCTCTCCCCTCTCTGTCCCCTCTCCCCCCTCTCTGTCCCCTCTCTGTCCCCTCTCTGTCCCCTCTCTCTCCCCTCTCTCTCCCCTCTCTCTCCCCTCTCTCTCCCCTCTCTGTCCCCTCTCTCTCCCCTCTCTCTCCCCTCTCTCCCCCCCTCTCTCCCCTCTCTCTCTGTTGAAGAGGTTGAAACCTCTATTTATTGCTGGTGTGAGTAGGACAATATATGGAGATGGTGCTCTGGTTAGAGAGCACAGAAGATGGACTGTTCCTCAGTTTACTGCTCTTTAATCTTGCTTGCAGGTTTAACAAAGTTCACACTTCTGTGCCATCGTTAAGCTGTAATTAGCCAATGTTGTGTGTCCATAAACTGTGGTCTGAAATGATAAACATGAAATCTATTGGTATCAATATTATGTGTTGACAGGTTATGATAAGGGACATATTAATTAGCAATAATAAACCAGATTAAGTTGTCTTCTGCTGTAACAATACGACGACATGCATAACATACAGCTGGCGGGTTATACACTGTATCGGCAGGATAGAACAGCAGCCTCTGGTAAAACAAGGGTTGGCGGTCTATGCATATTTGTAAACAACAGCTGGTGCACGATATCTAAGGAAGTCTCGAGGTTTTGCTCGCCTGAGGTAGAGTATCTCATGATAAGCTGTAGACCACACTATCTACCAAGAGAGTTTTCATCTATATTCTTCGTAGCTGTCTATTTACCACCACAAACCGATGCTCAATAAACTGTATCCGGCCATAAGCAAACAGGAAAACGCTCATCAAGAGGCGGCACTCCTAGTGGCTGGGGACTTTAATGCAGGGAAACTTAAATCTGTTCTACCTCATTTCTACCAGCATGTTAATTGTGCAACTAGAGGGAAAAAAACTCTAGACTACCTTTACTCCACACACAGAGACGCGTACAAAGCTCTCTCTCGCCCTCCATTTGGCAAATCTGACCATAATTCTACCATCCTGATTCCTGCTTACAAGCAAAAACCAAAGCAGGAAGCACCAGTGAATCGGTCAATAAAAAAGTGGTCAGATGAAGCAGATGTTAAGCTACAGGACTGTTTTGCTACCACAGACTGGAATATGTTCCGGGATTCTTCCGATGGCATTGAGGAGTGCACCACATTAGTCACTGGCTTCATCAATAAGTGCATCGACGACGTCGTCCCCACAGTGACTGTACGTACATACCCCAACCAGAAGCCATGGATTACAGGCAACATCCGCACTGAGCTAAAGGGTAGAACTGCTGCTTTCAAGAAGCGGGACTCTAACCCGGAAGTTTATAAGAAATCCCGCTATGCCCTCCGACGAACCATCAAACAGGCAAAGCGTCAATACAGGACTAAGATTGAATCGTACTATACTGGCTCTGACGCTCGTCGGATGTGGCAGGGCTTGAAAACTATTACAGACTACAAAGGGAAGCACAGCCGTGAGCTGCCCAGTGACACAAGCCTACCAGACGAGCTAAATTACTTCAATGCTCGCTTCGAGGCAAGTGACACTGAAAGATGCATGAGAGCATCAGCTTTTCCGGACGACTGTGTGATCACGCTCTCCGTAGCCGATGTGAGTAAGACCTTTAAACGGGTCAACATTCACAAGGCCGCAGGGCCAGACGGATTATCAGGACGTGTACTCCGAGCATGCGCTGACCAACTGGCAAGTGTCTTCACTGACATTTTCAACCTGTCCCTGACTGAGTCTGTAATACCAACATGTTTCAAGCAGACCACTATAGTCCCTGTGCCCAAGAACACTAAGGTAACCTGGCTAATTGACTACCGACCCGTAGCGCTCACGTCTGTAGCCATGAAGTGCTTTGAAAGGCTGGTCATGGCTCACATCAACACCATTATCCCAGAAACCCTAGACCCACTCCAATTTGCATATCGCCTCAACAGATCCACAGATGATGCAATCTCTATTGCACTCCACACTGCCCTTTCACACCTGGACAAAAGGAACACCTATGTGAGAATGCTATTCATTGACTACAGCTCAGCGTTCAACACCATAGGGCCCTCAAAGCTCATCACCAAGCTAAGGACCCTGGGACTAAATACCTCCCTCTGCAACTGGATCCTGGACTTCCAGATCCAGGTGGTAAGGGTAGGTAACAACACATCTGCCACGCTGATCCTCAATACGGGGGCCCCTCAAGGGTGCGTGCTCAGTCCCCTCCTGTACTCCCTGTTCACTCATTACTGCATGGCCAGGCACGACTCCAACACCATCATTTAAGTTTGCAGATGACACAACAGTGGTAGGCCTGATCACCGACAACGATGAGACAGCCTATAGGGAGGTGGTCAGAGACCTGGCAGGGTGGTGCCAGGACAACAACCTCTCCCTCAACGTGATCAAGACAAAGGAGATGATTTGTAGACTACAGGAAAAAGAAGAGGACCGAGCGCGCCCCCATTCTCATCGTGGAGCAGGTTGAGAGCTTCAGGTTCCTTGGTGTCCACATCACCAACAAACTAATGTGGTCCAAGCACACCAAGACAGTCGTGAAGAGGGCACGACAAAACCTATTCCCCCTGAAAAGATTTGGCATGGGTCCTCAGATCCTCAAAAGGTTCTACAGCTGCACCATCGAGAGCATCCTGACTGGTTGCATCACGGCCTGGTATGGCAACTGCTTGGCCTCCGACCGCAAGGCACTACAGAGGGTAGTGCGTACGGCCCAGTACATCACTGGGGCCAAGCTTCCTGCCATCCAGGACCTCTATACCAGGCGGTGTCAGAGGAAGGCCCTAAAAATGGTCAATGACTCCAGCCGCCACCCTAGTCATAGACTGTTCTCTCTGCTACCGCACGGCAAGCGGTACCGGAGCGCCAAGTCTAGGTCCAAGAGGCATCACACACAGTGAAGGATTAACAGCTAGAAATAATCATGTTACAAACCGGAGATTCCTCTCCACAGGCGCAAGCTGAACTTGGGAATGAATGAACACTCAGAGCAGTCCTAGCTATGACATCAGTCACTCTTAAAGGGACAGGCTTTCTTACTGTCTCTCTCTGTCTGTCTCTGTGTGTGTCTCTCACTCTCTTTCACTCTGTGTGTGTATGTCTTAGATCTAAGACAGGAGTTGGCAGTCCAACAGAAGCAGGAAAGACGACCGTCCTTCACTGTCACCAAAGACTCTCTCTCAGACAAGATGGAGGAAAAAACATCCCTCGCTACCTCCCATTCATTCACACGCCCCCCCTCATCCCTCCGTTCCTCCCCTCCTCCTGCTCTCTCCTCCTCAGCTCTCCTCTCCACCCCCTCCAGACCACCCCACCCCTCAGCAAGCCCCTTCATCACCCCCCCACCCTCTTACAGCAGAGGTGAGTGCCCCCCCCGTGTGTGTGTGTGTGTTCATGTGGAAAATGTCTACTCATTAAATTCCCGGATCACACCAGGAGATTTTAAACTCTTTATTTTTTTGTGTTCAGGTGACGGCCAATCAGGTACTCCTCTCACTGCGTCGGCACGTATATCAGCTCTCAACATCGTAGGAGAACTGCTGAGGAAAGTTGGGGTAAGATGATTTAAAGGTCTGAGGTGATAAAGGTCTTCTAATTCTAAAACTCATACACACACAACTACACAACTACACAAGAAATAAGCGGTATAATGCCAGAGGAATATCTTTGGTTTGTCTCTGTGACATTCAGAAGCTGTGCTACGACCTTCTAAAGTCGAGGGGTCAAAGAAATTGGACTTTGCTCGGGAAGTAATCTTTTACAATGTGACTGTCGCTATCAATTGATCAAATCACTTTCTGTAAAAGAGTATGCATAATTAAATTGAGGGTTAATATCAATAATTATAATAAAACTTAATTGGTAGCGGAATAACATTTGGGGGAAATCAGGTCTAGACTTTTATTTTCTAAATTAATTATTATGATAATGAAATAGCCTACCTACGTTTTTATGAAACTATGTAGAATAGCAGGAAATGAGCTTCCAAACAACACAATGTTCCCAATGAAACCAAAATCAAGCTGGGGTTGTCTTTTTATTCAATAAACAAATGACATTAAAAAAGGGGGCCTTGGGGGGGAAAGGTTGGGAGCCCCTGCACTAATACCGCCCTCATACAGGTAGTGCAGCGGTTGTGTGTGATTAACATCTGTTTCCTGTCAGTTGTACAGCTGTAACAGGAAGTTTGCTGACTGTTTTGTTCTCTCTATTTGACTCTCTGATCACAACACATTCATGTATATCACAACACTGTTCTGTCTTCCTCTCTGATCACGACACATTCATGTATATCACAACACTGTTCTGTCTTCCTCTCTGATCACGACACATTCATGTATATCACAACACTGTTCTGTCTTCCTCTCTGATCACGACACATTCATGTATATCACAACACTGTTCTGTATTCCTCTCTGATCACAACACATTCATGTATATCACAACACTGTTCTGTGTTCCTCTCTGATCACAACACATTCATGTATATCACAACACTGTTCTGTCTTCCTCTCTGATCACGACACATTCATGTATATATCACAACACTGTTCTGTCTTCCTCTCTGATCACGACACATTCATGTATATCACAACACTGTTCTGTCTTCCTCTCTGATCACGACACATTCATGTATATATCACAACACTGTTCTGTCTTCCTCTCTGATCACGACACATTCATGTATATCACAACACTGTTCTGTCTTCCTCTCTGATCACGACACATTCATGTATATCACAACACTGTTCTGTCTTCCTCTCTGACCACCGTATCACAAACACATAACATACCACTGTGTATCTGCTATATGTGTGTAACCCTGCATCCATGCCTGTGGTTTCAGAACCTGGAGTCTAAACTAGCATCCTGTAGGGAGTTTGTCTATGAACAGTCTCCTGGTCGCAGTACCCTCTCTGGGGGACAGGGGGCGCCACCCATCCAGAAAGGCACTTCTTCTGACACACCGTCCGCCACCAACGGACTCTACGAGAAAGGGTGAGGGGTCGACTATAGCAAGCTCTACGACTAGCTCAATAATGATCGCATCCCCAAATGGCACCCTGTTCCCTATAGGTCCTGGTTAATAGTAGTGCACTATTGAATAGGGTGCCATTTTGGGACTCGAAGCAATGACTTGACAAGCCATTTGTATAGCCTACCTACAACTGAATCAGGTAATGTAAACAGACATTTAAACTGTTAGGGATCTACATGCTGATATTGATCCATGTAGTTTTTATTACATTCAACTGGAACCCAACAGCCCATCACAAGAAAGCCCATCAGAGAACGAAATGGACACTGAAGACAAATACATTAAAAAAATAAAATAATACATAAAAATATATTCCGTTAGTCGTGGTGTCATAGCTTACAACCTAATGAATAAATATAAAGCTGATTAGTCGTCTACATGATATTAATGAGTGATGATGATCCTTATCCTAACAGAAGTAGTAGTAGTCCCCTGTAGATCAGTTGGTAGAACATGGCGTTTGCAACGCCAGGGTTGTGGGTTCGTTTCCCACTGGGGGCCAGTATGAAAAATATATGCACTCACTAACTGTAAGTCGCTCTGGATAAGAGCGTCTGCTAAATTACTAAAATGTAAATTTAAGTCAAACCCAAGAACCGAACAACAAGGCCCATTGGGGTATGAAAGTCACAAATTAGTCTGGGACAAAATGGCTGAGAATAGTCTGAGTTGAAGTCTGAAACATTCTGTCAGTTGTAGTGTGCTGTTAAAGTAATCTGTTTCTGTTGTGTGTTACAGCATGGTGAAGAGACTAGACTTCGGACCAGGACCCAAAATTATTCTGTGAACCCCCCATCCGGTTAGCTACAGTGTGCACTAATGAATGTGTCCCTGCCCAGCACAGTCTCCCTTGGCTACCAGGCTTGTATCACAGCTTTCAGCTTCCAATGGGGTTTAATGTACTAGCATACAGCTCTCTCACTCTGGTGGAATGGAATGGACCAGATCATTGGACATCACTGAAGTGAGTCTAGAGTTCTAGAACTGTTCTAGAATGTCATTGAGACAGAACCTCGCCATCTAATGCAATGGAACGTCATAGAACGTCAGTGTTGATATCAACTGTTCTAGAGCATCGTTGAGGAGCTTTGATGACGTCACGGATCAACGGTACTCCTTCCCTCTGCGCTTTACCCAGGATGCTTTGCCCCTGCGGGTCTCTTATCGAGGACAGAGAGGCTCCTAGGAGCGGGGCTTATGGCACGGGCACTTCCTGTTGGAACTAACCTGTAGCGGACCCATATCTGGTCTAAAGTAGTGCACTATGTTGGGAATAGGGTGCCATCTGGAACTTAACCACGTGTTGTTTTGTTACATTTGCTGTGTTCTGTTTTGGGTGTTTCTGTTCCTTTTGATGTTTGATGGAGGGAAAAGTGTTGTTACTGGAATGGAAGGTTATCCACACAATAATGATTTATATTTCAAATGTTTATTTATTTATTTTACTTCACATGAATACAACCCCTGGTTTTGTCTGCTAATCTTTGAAGAATAATAATGATAATACTGGAACTGACTGAACAGTGACACCTACTGGTTAAGGAGAGGAAGTGGAAGGAGGAGAGGTTCAGGAGTAGGGTTGCAAAATTCCGGTAACTTTCCCAAAATACCCAGGTTTTCCAGAAATCCTGGTTGGAAGATTTCCAGAATCAGGGTGTAGTAAGCAGGAAATCTGGAATCCTTCAGCCAGGATCTCTGAAAATCCAGGACATCTTGGGACTAGTCAGGAGGCAGAAGGAAAGTTGGTGTAGAAGGTTGGGTAAGGAATAGATAGACTTTGCACCTTTATTGCAGGTCCAGGATCAGATGTTGTTTCTCTAATGGTTAATGGTGGGATTGGGGTTAGGGTAATCTGATCCTAGATCTGTGGGTGACTTCTACCTCACAGGAAAAGTGAAGGTGTGTTTGGTTAGGTTGGGGAATGTGTTGGGCATAGATGTGGATAGAGAGCTCTTCTTTGCATTGCCATAATGGCTTCTGTGACCACATGGGCAGATTTCTCCATTTTAAAGTAGTCAAGTTCTTCTTCAACCGCTGAGTCTGTAAAGCCAAGGTTGGTGATTTAATGCCACCTGCAGTTACGTAATGTTTGCTAAGGAGTATAATTCCAATGGCTGATCAATCCTGCTGACCTGGATGGAATTCTGTGATCCTTTCCTAACCCATAGCAAGTCCCAGCCAGTTGACTACTTCAAAATGTTGAAAGTCCCCAGTGGCTCACTCTGCCCGTGCTAAAACAGGCTTTGTGGCACGTGAGCCATCTATCCAAGCCTATGGTGTTGAGTGGATGCTATTTCACCAGAGCTACTGATGGCACCTCATCCTGGTCAAACCTGACTGAACGCTAGCCTGCGCTCACCTTTAGAGCTTCAACAGGGCTAGTCTGATATCTTCAACAGGGCCAGTCTGATATCTTCAACAGGGCTAGTCTGATATCTTCAACAGGGCTAGTCTCATCTTCAACAGGGCCAGTCTGATATCTTCAACAGGGCTAGTCTGATATCTTCAACAGGGCTAGTCTGATATCTTCAACATGGCCAGTCTGATATTTTCAACATGGCCAGTCTGATATCTTCAACATGGCCAGTCTGATATCTTCAACATGGCCAGTCTGATATCTTCAACATGGCCAGTCTGATATCTTCAACATGGCCAGTCTGATATCTTCAACAGGGCCAGTCTGATATCTTCAACATGGCCAGTCTGATATTTTCAACAGGGCCAGTCTGATATTTTCAACAGGGCCAGTCTGATATTTTCAACAGGGCCAGTCTGATATAACAGAGTTAGATTACCAAAGTTAATGGTGCCTTCTTGAACTGTAATTTGTTTAAATTATAGCAATACAGTTATTTTACTAGTAGAAATCTTGAATTAATGAATTAATGAATGAATAAACAGTGTTGTAAAGTAATCCACGTTGAGATTGAAGCAGTATTTTATGTTTCTAAGTAGACATTTGTATACACTGCTCAAAAAAATAAAGGGAACACTTAAACAACACATCCTAGATCTGAATGAATGAAATAATCTTATTAAATACTTTTTTCTTTACATAGTTGAATGTGCTGACAACAAAACCACACAAAAATTATCAATGGAAATCAAATGTATCAACCCATGGAGGTCTGGATTTGGAGTCACCCTCAAAATTAAAGTGGAAAACCACACTACAGGCTGATCCAACTTTGATGTAATGTCCTTAAAACAAGTCAAAATGAGGCTCAGTAGTGTGTGTGGCCTCCACGTGCCCGTATGACCTCCCTACAACGCCTGGGCATGCTCCTGATGAGGTGGCGGATGGTCTCCTGAGGGATCTCCTCCCAGACCTGGACTAAAGCATCTGCCAACTCCTGGACAGTCTGTGGTGCAACGTGGCGTTGGTGGATGGAGCGAGACATGATGTCCCAGATGTGCTCAATTGGATTCAGGTCTGGGGAACGGGCGGGCTAGTCCATAGCATCAATGCCTTCCTCTTGCAGGAACTGCTGACACACTCCAGCCACATGAGGTCTAGCATTGTCTTGCATTAGGAGGAACCCAGGGCCAACAGCACCAGCATATGGTCTCACAAGGGGTCTGAGGATCTCATCTCGGGACCTAATGGCAGTCAGGCTACCTCTGGCGAGCACATGGAGGGCTGTGCGGCCCCCCAAAGAAATGCCACTCCACACCATGACTGACCCACCGCCAAACCATGCTGGAGGATGTTGCAGGCAGCAGAACGTTCTCCACGGCGTCTCCAGACTCTGTCACATGTGCTCTGTGTGAACCTGCTTTCATCTGTGAAGAGCACAGGGCGCCAGTGGCGAATTTGCCAATCTTGGTGTTCTCTTGCAAATGCCAAACGTCCTGCACGGTGTTGGGCTGTAAGCACAACCCCCACCTGTGGACGTCGGGCCCTCATACCACCCTCATGGAGTCTGTTTCTGACCGTTTGAGCAGACACATGCACATTTGTGGCCTGCTGGAGGTCATTTTGCAGGGCTCTGGCAGTGCTCCTCCTGCTCCTCCTTGCACAAAGGCGGAGGTAGCGGTTCTGCTGCTGGGTTGTTGCCCTCCTACGGCCTCCTCCACGTCTCCTGATGTACTGGCCTGTCTCCTGGAAGCGCCTCCATGCTCTGGACACTACGCTGACAGACACAGCAAACCTTCTTGCCACAGCTCGCATTGATGTGCCATCCTGGATGAGCTGCACTACCTGAGCCACTTGTGTGGGTTGTAGACTCCGTCTCATGCTACCACTAGAGTGAAAGCACCGCCAGCATTCAAAAGTGACCAAAACATCAGCCAGGAAGCATAGGAACTGAGAAGTGGTCTGTGGTCACCACCTGCAAAAACAGTCCTTTATTGGGGGTGTCTTGCTAATTGCCTATAATTTCCACCTATTCCATTTGCACAACAGCATGTGAAATTTATTGTAAATCAGTGTTGCTTCCTAAGTGGACAGTTTGATTTCACAGAAGTGTGATTGACTTGGAGTTACATTGTGTTGTTTAAGTGTTCCCTTTATTCTTTTGAGCAGTGTGTTTGGATATGAACTCAGACAGCCAGGTATGTTGTACAGAGGGTAGTCAAGATGTATTTTTGTTATGTGTCTGCCTTACCTGTGAATGATTAGGGCTGCAAAATTCCCACATATTCCAGAAATCATGGTTAGAAGATTCACATAATCAAGCAGGAATAAGCAAGAAATCCAGAATTCCAACTGGGATTTTCTGGAAATCCTATGATTTTTTTTGTTTTAGTTACTGGAATTATTCAACCCTATGAATGACGCTGTGGTTTTGACGCTGTGGCTCTGGTTTTTAACCCATACAAGGTGACAAGTGTTTTAACATATTGTGTATGGCGGCGCAAGTGTAACATTTATTTGGCTAGGATAAACCAGTGGTTCACAACCTTTACTTGACACCACCAAGTACTGTACACCACGCTCTGCCCTATACCCCTTCATGAGTATTTGACCAGTAAGCCTATGGTCTCATGAGTATTTGACCAGTAAGCCTATGGTCTCATGACTATTTGACCAGTAAGCCTATGGTCTCATGACTATTTGACCAGTAAGCCTATGGTGTTATGAGTCTTCTCAAGTACCCCCTGTGGATAGGCCAATTACTCCCCCCAAGGGCTCTAGTACCACTGGTTGCGATCCACTGGGGTAACTATGCTTGAATGATGAATAACCTTGCCTGAGATCTGAAGACTCGTGTTAGCTCTCTAGGGTAATGCCTTGGCTTTAGCTCAGTGAGATAACGCGTTCTAAAGGCGCTCAATGGCCTGGGTATATGCGTTTGAATACCTGTTTGATAATTCTCACCCTTATGTTTTGGGTATTGGTTGGTTCATTCTGTGATGTCAGGCTTGTGTCTGAAATGCCACCATATTCCCTATAAAGGGCCCTACTTTTGACCATTTAAAAGTACTCCGTCACACGAGCCAGTCAAAAGTAGTGTACTGTATAGGGTGCCATTTTGGACGCACTCAAATACTGTCCCACCTACGTTGATGAACAGCGCGTAGTGGCTTATATCCTGTTGGGTGACGCTTTGTGCCGTACTCTGAGACCACAGTGTGATCTGACCTTATTGAAGACGTCTCTCTGTATCTTTCTACTGCTCATGTACTGGTAATACACCTCAGCCCATTCAGTTCTAGCCAATGATGTAGCGTCATAGACTTAATGTCAAACAACTCAAGTTTAGCCCCAACTACCCACTAGGTCTAAGGCAAATGTAGTAGTTCTGAAACTGTTGGATACATTTACATTTACATTTTAGTCATTTAGCAGACGCTCTTATCCAGAGCGACTTACAGTTAGTGCATACATTATTATTTTTCATACCCCCTGTGGGAGACGCAATATGGTAACTAACACCTCCACCTTGTCCTCTGATTAGGCTAGGTGAAGTATTCACCATGTTGATACCTATCCAATCCTTACAGATTTACCAAGTGCCCAGAGCTAGGTATTATTATTATTATTTTTAAGTGGGTTTGGTATCGGGGAAACTCAAAAGTGAAAGAGCAGAATGTTGTTAGTTGGCTGCTTAGTTCAGCTCAGTACTTCTGCCACCCAGGAGTGTAAAAGTAACCAATTTTGTTTCAATTCAGGAAGTAAACTCACACTTTTTTTTTCATTGAGAGACATTTGGAATTGGAATGTCAGTTTAGTTTCAGAATTGACTGAATTGAAATGGAATGAATGGAACTGAGCCCAACCCTGAAAGTAACCTTTGTTCTGTGATGAGGGAGACATATGACTACTTCAATGAAGGAAATGTGTTTTATGTTACAAAATACATGTAAGAAAGGGTTAATTCACTTGCTTTGGGTTCTTACTTTTTCCCTATAGGGTACTAATAATATAGGTTATAAGAAATAGAATGTTTGGTGTGTTAAAATGGGAGTGGATACCTATGTGTGACTGTTACTGCGTGTTGCTCAGGGGTAGAATGTATGAAGCAATATCATATCATTTGAAACGTTTGTAGCTTTAAAAACCTCACTGTGTGGATGGGTGTGTCTTGTTTCTGTGAATCAGGAAGTCACAGAGATGGACACCCAATGAGATGTCATGTTGCTTTGTGTAGCCACTCACAAGCTTCTGTACAAAAATATACACATTTGTTTTTCGTGAAGATGTTTTCATCCTGGGATGCCTCTTCCTGTATCTGATAAAAGGCATGTTTGGTTAAATGTGTCTCCGTCCCAACTGTCCTCAATAAAACTGACTTAGTGAAAGTGCCGTCTTTTGCTGTTGAACAAAATCCACAGACAAGAACACAAGATTGTGGGGATTGAAAGTAGTTTATAGCATTTATAATAGATATTTAGGTGTTTTCACAAACAATTCAACCTGATGTTCATTTTAAAAACCCTTGAC
>NW_028160087.1:0-70000 GCF_964263955.1 Coregonus lavaretus
TCTATGGTATTGGCTACAGTCTGTCATGTCAAAGTGTAGGTGATAGTCTATGGTATTGGCTACAGTCTGTCATGTCAAAGTGTAGGTGATAGTCTATGGTATTGACTACAGTCTGTCATGTCAAAGTGTAGGTGATAGTCTATGGTATTGGCTACAGTCTGTCATGTCAAAGTGTAGGTGATAGTCTATGGTATTGACTACAGTCTGTCATGTCAGTCTAGGTGATAGTCTATGGTATTGGCTACAGTCTGTCATGTCAAAGTGTAGGTGATAGTCTATGGTATTGACTACAGTCTGTCATGTCAGTCTAGGTGATAATCTATGGTATTGGCTACAGTCTGTCATGTCAAAGTGTAGGTGATAGTCTATGGTATTGACTACAGTCTGTCATGTCAGTCTAGGTGATAGTCTATGGTATTGACTACAGTCTGTCATGTCAGTCTAGGTGATAGTCTATGGTATTGGCTACAGTCTGTCATGTCAAAGTGTAGGTGATAGTCTATGGTATTGGCTACAGTCTGTCATGTCAAAGTGTAGGTGATAGTCTATGGTATTGGCTACAGTCTGTCATGTCAGTCTAGGTGATAGTCTATGGTATTGGCTACAGTCTGTCATGTCAAAGTGTAGGTGATAGTCTATGGTATTGGCTACAGTCTGTCATGTCAAAGTGTAGGTGATAGTCTATGGTATTGGCTACAGTCTGGCATGTCAAAGTGTAGGTGATAGTCTATGGTATTGACTACAGTCTGTCATGTCAAAGTGTAGGTGATAGTCTATGGTATTGACTACAGTCTGTCATGTCAAAGTGTAGGTGATAGTTTATGGTATTGGCTACAGTCTGTCATGTCAGTCTAGGTGATAGTCTATGGTATTGACTACAGTCTGTCATGTCAAAGTGTAGGTGATAGTCTATGGTATTGGCTACAGTCTGTCATGTCAAAGTGTAGGTGATAGTCTATGGTATTGACTACAGTCTGTCATGTCAGTCTAGGTGATAGTCTATGGTATTGACTACAGTCTGTCATGTCAAAGTGTAGGTGATAGTCTATGGTATTGACTACAGTCTGTCATGTCAAAGTGTAGGTGATAGTCTATGGTATTGACTACAGTCTGTCATGTCAAAGTGTAGGTGATAGTCTATGGTATTGGCTACAGTCTGTCATGTCAGTCTAGGTCATAGTCTATGGTATTGGCTACAGTCTGTCATGTCAGTCTAGGTGATAGTCTATGGTATTGACTACAGTCTGTCATGTCAAAGTGTAGGTGATAGTCTATGGTATTGACTACAGTCTGTCATGTCAAAGTGTAGGTGATAGTCTATGGTATTGACTACAGTCTGTCATGTCAAAGTGTAGGTGATAGTCTATGGTATTGGCTACAGTCTGTCATGTCAGTCTAGGTGATAGTCTATGGTATTGACTACAGTCTGTCATGTCAAAGTGTAGGTGATAGTCTATGGTATTGGCTACAGTCTGTCATGTCAGTCTAGGTGATAGTCTATGGTATTGGCTACAGTCTGTCATGTCGGTCTAGGTGATAGTCTATGGTATTGACTACAGTCTGTCATGTCAAAGTGTAGGTGATAGTCTATGGTATTGGCTACAGTCTGTCATGTCAAGTCTAGGTGATAGTCTATGGTATTGGCTACAGTCTGTCATGTCAAAGTGTAGGTGATAGTCTATGGTATTGGCTACAGTCTGTCATGTCAAAGTGTAGGTGATAGTCTATGGTATTGACTACAGTCTGTCATGTCAAAGTGTAGGTGATAGTCTATGGTATTGACTACAGTCTGTCATGTCAAAGTGTAGGTGATAGTCTATGGTATTGGCTACAGTCTGTCATGTCAAAGTGTAGGTGATGGTCTATGGTATTGGCTACAGTCTGTCATGTCAGTCTAGGTGATAGTCTATGGTATTGGCTACAGTCTGTCATGTCAAAGTGTAGGTGATAGTCTATGGTATTGGCTACAGTCTGTCATGTCAAAGTGTAGGTGATAGTCTATGGTATTGACTACAGTCTGTCATGTCAGTCTAGGTGATAGTCTATGGTATTGGCTACAGTCTGTCATGTCAAAGTCTAGGTGATAGTCTATGGTATTGGCTACAGTCTGTCATGTCAAAGTGTAGGTGATAGTCTATGGTATTGGCTACAGTCTGTCATGTCAAAGTGTAGGTGATAGTCTATGGTATTGGCTACAGTCTGTCATGTCAAAGTGTAGGTGATAGTCTATGGTATTGGCTACAGTCTGGCATGTCAAAGTGTAGGTGATAGTCTATGGTATTGACTACAGTCTGTCATGTCAAAGTGTAGGTGATAGTCTATGGTATTGACTACAGTCTGTCATGTCAAAGTGTAGGTGATAGTTTATGGTATTGGCTACAGTCTGTCATGTCAGTCTAGGTGATAGTCTATGGTATTGACTACAGTCTGTCATGTCAAAGTGTAGGTGATAGTCTATGGTATTGGCTACAGTCTGTCATGTCAAAGTGTAGGTGATAGTCTATGGTATTGACTACAGTCTGTCATGTCAGTCTAGGTGATAGTCTATGGTATTGACTACAGTCTGTCATGTCAAAGTGTAGGTGATAGTCTATGGTATTGACTACAGTCTGTCATGTCAAAGTGTAGGTGATAGTCTATGGTATTGACTACAGTCTGTCATGTCAAAGTGTAGGTGATAGTCTATGGTATTGGCTACAGTCTGTCATGTCAGTCTAGGTCATAGTCTATGGTATTGGCTACAGTCTGTCATGTCAGTCTAGGTGATAGTCTATGGTATTGACTACAGTCTGTCATGTCAAAGTGTAGGTGATAGTCTATGGTATTGACTACAGTCTGTCATGTCAAAGTGTAGGTGATAGTCTATGGTATTGACTACAGTCTGTCATGTCAAAGTGTAGGTGATAGTCTATGGTATTGGCTACAGTCTGTCATGTCAGTCTAGGTGATAGTCTATGGTATTGACTACAGTCTGTCATGTCAAAGTGTAGGTGATAGTCTATGGTATTGGCTACAGTCTGTCATGTCAGTCTAGGTGATAGTCTATGGTATTGGCTACAGTCTGTCATGTCAGTCTAGGTGATAGTCTATGGTATTGACTACAGTCTGTCATGTCAAAGTGTAGGTGATAGTCTATGGTATTGGCTACAGTCTGTCATGTCAGTCTAGGTGATAGTCTATGGTATTGGCTACAGTCTGTCATGTCAAAGTGTAGGTGATAGTCTATGGTATTGGCTACAGTCTGTCATGTCAAAGTGTAGGTGATAGTCTATGGTATTGACTACAGTCTGTCATGTCAAAGTGTAGGTGATAGTCTATGGTATTGACTACAGTCTGTCATGTCAAAGTGTAGGTGATAGTCTATGGTATTGGCTACAGTCTGTCATGTCAAAGTGTAGGTGATAGTCTATGGTATTGGCTACAGTCTGTCATGTCAAAGTGTAGGTGATAGTCTATGGTATTGGCTACAGTCTGTCATGTCAAAGTGTAGGTGATAGTCTATGGTATTGACTACAGTCTGTCATGTCAAAGTGTAGGTGATAGTCTATGGTATTGGCTACAGTCTGTCATGTCAAAGTGTAGGTGATAGTCTATGGTATTGGCTACAGTCTGTCATGTCAAAGTGTAGGTGATAGTCTATGGTATTGGCTACAGTCTGTCATGTCAAGTCGTAGGTGATAGTCTATGGTATTGACTACAGTCTGTCATGTCAAAGTGTAGGTGATAGTCTATGGTATTGGCTACAGTCTGTCATGTCAAAGTGTAGGTGATAGTCTATGGTATTGACTACAGTCTGTCATGTCAAAGTGTAGGTGATAGTCTATGGTATTGGCTACAGTCTGTCATGTCAGTCTAGGTGATAGTCTATGGTATTGGCTACAGTCTGTCATGTCAGTCTAGGTGATAGTCTATGGTATTGACTACAGTCTGTCATGTCAAAGTGTAGGTGATAGTCTATGGTATTGGCTACAGTCTGTCATGTCAGTCTAGGTGATAGTCTATGGTATTGGCTACAGTCTGTCATGTCAAAGTGTAGGTGATAGTCTATGGTATTGGCTACAGTCTGTCATGTCAGTCTAGGTGATAGTCTATGGTATTGGCTACAGTCTGTCATGTCAAGTCTAGGTGATAGTCTATGGTATTGGCTACAGTCTGTCATGTCAAAGTGTAGGTGATAGTCTATGGTATTGGCTACAGTCTGTCATGTCAAAGTGTAGGTGATAGTCTATGGTATTGGCTACAGTCTGTCATGTCAAAGTGTAGGTGATAGTCTATGGTATTGGCTACAGTCTGTCATGTCAAAGTGTAGGTGATAGTCTATGGTATTGACTACAGTCTGTCATGTCAAAGTGTAGGTGATAGTCTATGGTATTGGCTACAGTCTGTCATGTCAAAGTGTAGGTGATAGTCTATGGTATTGGCTACAGTCTGTCATGTCAAAGTGTAGGTGATAGTCTATGGTATTGACTACAGTCTGTCATGTCAGTCTAGGTGATAGTCTATGGTATTGACTACAGTCTGTCATGTCAAAGTGTAGGTGATAGTCTATGGTATTGGCTACAGTCTGTCATGTCAGTCTAGGTGATAGTCTATGGTATTGACTACAGTCTGTCATGTCAAAGTGTAGGTGATAGTCTATGGTATTGGCTACAGTCTGTCATGTCAGTCTAGGTGATAGTCTATGGTATTGACTACAGTCTGTCATGTCAAAGTGTAGGTGATAGTCTATGGTATTGGCTACAGTCTGTCATGTCAAAGTGTAGGTGATAGTCTATGGTATTGGCTACAGTCTGTCATGTCAAAGTGTAGGTGATAGTCTATGGTATTGACTACAGTCTGTCATGTCAAAGTGTAGGTGATAGTCTATGGTATTGGCTACAGTCTGTCATGTCAAAGTGTAGGTGATAGTCTATGGTATTGACTACAGTCTGTCATGTCAGTCTAGGTGATAATCTATGGTATTGGCTACAGTCTGTCATGTCAAGGTGTAGGTGATAGTCTATGGTATTGACTACAGTCTGTCATGTCAGTCTAGGTGATAATCTATGGTATTGGCTACAGTCTGTCATGTCAAAGTGTAGGTGATAGTCTATGGTATTGACTACAGTCTGTCATGTCAGTCTAGGTGATAGTCTATGGTATTGACTACAGTCTGTCATGTCAGTCTAGGTGATAGTCTATGGTATTGGCTACAGTCTGTCATGTCAAAGTGTAGGTGATAGTCTATGGTATTGGCTACAGTCTGTCATGTCAAAGTGTAGGTGATAGTCTATGGTATTGGCTACAGTCTGTCATGTCAGTCTAGGTGATAGTCTATGGTATTGGCTACAGTCTGTCATGTCAAAGTGTAGGTGATAGTCTATGGTATTGGCTACAGTCTGTCATGTCAAAGTGTAGGTGATAGTCTATGGTATTGGCTACAGTCTGGCATGTCAAAGTGTAGGTGATAGTCTATGGTATTGACTACAGTCTGTCATGTCAAAGTGTAGGTGATAGTCTATGGTATTGACTACAGTCTGTCATGTCAAAGTGTAGGTGATAGTTTATGGTATTGGCTACAGTCTGTCATGTCAGTCTAGGTGATAGTCTATGGTATTGACTACAGTCTGTCATGTCAAAGTGTAGGTGATAGTCTATGGTATTGGCTACAGTCTGTCATGTCAAAGTGTAGGTGATAGTCTATGGTATTGACTACAGTCTGTCATGTCAGTCTAGGTGATAGTCTATGGTATTGACTACAGTCTGTCATGTCAAAGTGTAGGTGATAGTCTATGGTATTGACTACAGTCTGTCATGTCAAAGTGTAGGTGATAGTCTATGGTATTGACTACAGTCTGTCATGTCAAAGTGTAGGTGATAGTCTATGGTATTGGCTACAGTCTGTCATGTCAGTCTAGGTGATAGTCTATGGTATTGGCTACAGTCTGTCATGTCAGTCTAGGTGATAGTCTATGGTATTGACTACAGTCTGTCATGTCAAAGTGTAGGTGATAGTCTATGGTATTGACTACAGTCTGTCATGTCAAAGTGTAGGTGATAGTCTATGGTATTGACTACAGTCTGTCATGTCAAAGTGTAGGTGATAGTCTATGGTATTGGCTACAGTCTGTCATGTCAGTCTAGGTGATAGTCTATGGTATTGACTACAGTCTGTCATGTCAAAGTGTAGGTGATAGTCTATGGTATTGGCTACAGTCTGTCATGTCAGTCTAGGTGATAGTCTATGGTATTGGCTACAGTCTGTCATGTCAGTCTAGGTGATAGTCTATGGTATTGACTACAGTCTGTCATGTCAAAGTGTAGGTGATAGTCTATGGTATTGGCTACAGTCTGTCATGTCAAGTCTAGGTGATAGTCTATGGTATTGACTACAGTCTGTCATGTCAAAGTGTAGGTGATAGTCTATGGTATTGACTACAGTCTGTCATGTCAAAGTGTAGGTGATAGTCTATGGTATTGACTACAGTCTGTCATGTCAAAGTGTAGGTGATAGTCTATGGTATTGGCTACAGTCTGTCATGTCAGTCTAGGTGATAGTCTATGGTATTGGCTACAGTCTGTCATGTCAGTCTAGGTGATAGTCTATGGTATTGACTACAGTCTGTCATGTCAAAGTGTAGGTGATAGTCTATGGTATTGACTACAGTCTGTCATGTCAAAGTGTAGGTGATAGTCTATGGTATTGGCTACAGTCTGTCATGTCAAAGTGTAGGTGATAGTCTATGGTATTGGCTACAGTCTGTCATGTCAAAGTGTAGGTGATAGTCTATGGTATTGACTACAGTCTGTCATGTCAGTCTAGGTGATAGTCTATGGTATTGACTACAGTCTGTCATGTCAAAGTGTAGGTGATAGTCTATGGTATTGGCTACAGTCTGTCATGTCAGTCTAGGTGATAGTCTATGGTATTGACTACAGTCTGTCATGTCAAAGTGTAGGTGATAGTCTATGGTATTGGCTACAGTCTGTCATGTCAGTCTAGGTGATAGTCTATGGTATTGACTACAGTCTGTCATGTCAAAGTGTAGGTGATAGTCTATGGTATTGGCTACAGTCTGTCATGTCAAAGTGTAGGTGATAGTCTATGGTATTGGCTACAGTCTGTCATGTCAAAGTGTAGGTGATAGTCTATGGTATTGACTACAGTCTGTCATGTCAGTCTAGGTGATAGTCTATGGTATTGACTACAGTCTGTCATGTCAAAGTGTAGGTGATAGTCTATGGTATTGGCTACAGTCTGTCATGTCAGTCTAGGTGATAGTCTATGGTATTGACTACAGTCTGTCATGTCAAAGTGTAGGTGATAGTCTATGGTATTGGCTACAGTCTGTCATGTCAGTCTAGGTGATAGTCTATGGTATTGACTACAGTCTGTCATGTCAAAGTGTAGGTGATAGTCTATGGTATTGGCTACAGTCTCATGTCAAAGTGTAGGTGATAGTCTATGGTATTGACTACAGTCTGTCATGTCAAAGTGTAGGTGATAGTCTATGGTATTGGCTACAGTCTGTCATGTCAAAGTGTAGGTGATAGTCTATGGTATTGGCTACAGTCTGTCATGTCAAAGTGTAGGTGATAGTCTATGGTATTGACTACAGTCTGTCATGTCAGTCTAGGTGATAATCTATGGTATTGGCTACAGTCTGTCATGTCAAAGTGTAGGTGATAGTCTATGGTATTGACTACAGTCTGTCATGTCAAAGTGTAGGTGATAGTCTATGGTATTGGCTACAGTCTGTCATGTCAAAGTGTAGGTGATAGTCTATGGTATTGACTACAGTCTGTCATGTCAGTCTAGGTGATAATCTATGGTATTGGCTACAGTCTGTCATGTCAAAGTGTAGGTGATAGTCTATGGTATTGACTACAGTCTGTCATGTCAGTCTAGGTGATAATCTATGGTATTGGCTACAGTCTGTCATGTCAAAGTGTAGGTGATAGTCTATGGTATTGGCTACAGTCTGTCATGTCAAAGTGTAGGTGATAGTCTATGGTATTGGCTACAGTCTGTCATGTCAGTCTAGGTGATAGTCTATGGTATTGGCTACAGTCTGTCATGTCAAAGTGTAGGTGATAGTCTATGGTATTGGCTACAGTCTGTCATGTCAAAGTGTAGGTGATAGTCTATGGTATTGGCTACAGTCTGGCATGTCAAAGTGTAGGTGATAGTCTATGGTATTGACTACAGTCTGTCATGTCAAAGTGTAGGTGATAGTCTATGGTATTGACTACAGTCTGTCATGTCAAAGTGTAGGTGATAGTTTATGGTATTGGCTACAGTCTGTCATGTCAGTCTAGGTGATAGTCTATGGTATTGACTACAGTCTGTCATGTCAAAGTGTAGGTGATAGTCTATGGTATTGGCTACAGTCTGTCATGTCAAAGTGTAGGTGATAGTCTATGGTATTGACTACAGTCTGTCATGTCAGTCTAGGTGATAGTCTATGGTATTGACTACAGTCTGTCATGTCAAAGTGTAGGTGATAGTCTATGGTATTGACTACAGTCTGTCATGTCAGTCTAGGTGATAGTCTATGGTATTGACTACAGTCTGTCATGTCAAAGTGTAGGTGATAGTCTATGGTATTGACTACAGTCTGTCATGTCAAAGTGTAGGTGATAGTCTATGGTATTGACTACAGTCTGTCATGTCAAAGTGTAGGTGATAGTCTATGGTATTGACTACAGTCTGTCATGTCAAAGTGTAGGTGATAGTCTATGGTATTGGCTACAGTCTGTCATGTCAGTCTAGGTGATAGTCTATGGTATTGGCTACAGTCTGTCATGTCAGTCTAGGTGATAGTCTATGGTATTGACTACAGTCTGTCATGTCAAAGTGTAGGTGATAGTCTATGGTATTGACTACAGTCTGTCATGTCAAAGTGTAGGTGATAGTCTATGGTATTGACTACAGTCTGTCATGTCAAAGTGTAGGTGATAGTCTATGGTATTGGCTACAGTCTGTCATGTCAGTCTAGGTGATAGTCTATGGTATTGGCTACAGTCTGTCATGTCAGTCTAGGTGATAGTCTATGGTATTGACTACAGTCTGTCATGTCAAAGTGTAGGTGATAGTCTATGGTATTGACTACAGTCTGTCATGTCAAAGTGTAGGTGATAGTCTATGGTATTGGCTACAGTCTGTCATGTCAGTCTAGGTGATAGTCTATGGTATTGGCTACAGTCTGTCATGTCAGTCTAGGTGATAGTCTATGGTATTGACTACAGTCTGTCATGTCAAAGTGTAGGTGATAGTCTATGGTATTGACTACAGTCTGTCATGTCAAAGTGTAGGTGATAGTCTATGGTATTGGCTACAGTCTGTCATGTCAGTCTAGGTGATAGTCTATGGTATTGGCTACAGTCTGTCATGTCAGTCTAGGTGATAGTCTATGGTATTGACTACAGTCTGTCATGTCAAAGTGTAGGTGATAGTCTATGGTATTGACTACAGTCTGTCATGTCAAAGTGTAGGTGATAGTCTATGGTATTGGCTACAGTCTGTCATGTCAGTCTAGGTGATAGTCTATGGTATTGGCTACAGTCTGTCATGTCAGTCTAGGTGATAGTCTATGGTATTGACTACAGTCTGTCATGTCAAAGTGTAGGTGATAGTCTATGGTATTGACTACAGTCTGTCATGTCAAAGTGTAGGTGATAGTCTATGGTATTGGCTACAGTCTGTCATGTCAGTCTAGGTGATAGTCTATGGTATTGGCTACAGTCTGTCATGTCAGTCTAGGTGATAGTCTATGGTATTGACTACAGTCTGTCATGTCAAAGTGTAGGTGATAGTCTATGGTATTGACTACAGTCTGTCATGTCAAAGTGTAGGTGATAGTCTATGGTATTGACTACAGTCTGTCATGTCAAAGTGTAGGTGATAGTCTATGGTATTGACTACAGTCTGTCATGTCAAAGTGTAGGTGATAGTCTATGGTATTGGCTACAGTCTGTCATGTCAAAGTGTAGCTGATAGTCTGCAGTGCACTGTTGAGAACTCCTAATTGCATTTTGGAACATTCACACTTATAGCCTACTGCCGTGTGCTCATTGCTGTGCTTATAATGTGAAGAAATAAGGACATTTTTAAATGTTATTAAACTCTTATCTGTTGCCTCATTGCTTTTAAAAGTTGTTTTGATGTACAGTGGTTGTATTCATCTGGGATCTATTGCGTCCCACAACTGTCCCGGAGTATATTTGGAATATTTATTTCTCGCACAGGAGGACAAGCTGACCAATAGACTAAGCGGACCAATAGACTAGCCTGACCAATAGACTAAGCTGACCAATAGACTAGCCTGACCAATAGACTAAGCTGACCAATAGACTAAGCTGACCAATAGACTAAGCTGACCAATAGACTAAGCTGACCAATAGACTAAGCTGACCAATAGACTAAGCTGACCAATAGACTAAGCTGACCAATAGACTAAGCGGACCAATAGACTAAGCGGACCAATAGACTAAGCTGACTAAGCTGACCAATAGACTAAGCTGACCAATAGACTAAGCTGACCAATAGACTAAGCTGACCAATAGACTAAGCTGACCAATAGACTAAGCTGACCAATAGACTAAGCTGACCAATAGACTAAGCTGACCAATAGACTAAGCTGACCAATAGACTAAGCTGACCAATAGACTAAGCTGACCAATAGACTAGCCTGACCAATAGACTAGCCTGACCAATAGACTAGCCTGACCAATAGACTAAGCTGACCAATAGACTAAGCTGACCAATAGACTAAGCTGACCAATAGACTAAGCGGACCAATAGACTAAGCTGACCAATAGACTAAGCTGACCAATAGACTAAGCGGACCAATAGACTAAGCGGACCAATAGACTAAGCTGACCAATAGACTAAGCTGACCAATAGACTAAGCTGACCAATAGACTAAGCTGACCAATAGACTAAGCGGACCAATAGACTAAGCGGACCAATAGACTAAGCGGACCAATAGACTAAGCTGACCAATAGACTAAGCTGACCAATAGACTAAGCGGACCAATAGACTAAGCTGACCAATAGACTAAGCTGACCAATAGACTAAGCTGACCAATAGACTAAGCTGACCAATAGACTAAGCTGACCAATAGACTAAGCTGACCAATAGACTAAGCGGACCAATAGACTAAGCTGACCAATAGACTAAGCTGACCAATAGACTAAGCGGACCAATAGACTAAGCTGACCAATAGACTAAGCTGACCAATAGACTAAGCTGACCAATAGACTAAGCTGACCAATAGACTAAGCTGACCAATAGACTAAGCTGACCAATAGACTAAGCTGACCAATAGACTAAGCTGACCAATAGACTAAGCGGACCAATAGACTAAGCTGACCAATAGACTAAGCTGACCAATAGACTAAGCGGACCAATAGACTAAGCGGACCAATAGACTAGCCTGACCAATAGACTAAGCTGACCAATAGACTAAGCTGACCAATAGAGCTGACCAATAGACTAAGCTGACCAATAGACTAAGCTGACCAATAGACTAAGCTGACCAATAGACTAAGCTGACCAATAGACTAAGCGGACCAATAGACTAAGCGGACCAATAGACTAAGCTGACCAATAGACTAAGCTGACCAATAGACTAAGCTGACCAATAGACTAAGCTGACCAATAGACTAAGCTGACCAATAGACTAAGCTGACCAATAGACTAAGCTGACCAATAGACTAAGCGGACCAATAGACTAAGCTGACCAATAGACTAAGCGGACCAATAGACTAAGCGGACCAATAGACTAAGCGGACCAATAGACTAAGCTGACCAATAGACTAAGCTGACCAATAGACTAAGCTGACCAATAGACTAAGCTGACCAATAGACTAAGCTGACCAATAGACTAAGCTGACCAATAGACTAAGCTGACCAATAGACTAAGCTGACCAATAGACTAAGCTGACCAATAGACTAAGCTGACCAATAGACTAAGCGGACCAATAGACTAAGCTGACCAATAGACTAAGCTGACCAATAGACTAAGCGGACCAATAGACTAAGCGGACCAATAGACTAAGCTGACCAATAGACTAAGCTGACCAATAGACTAAGCTGACCAATAGACTAAGCTGACCAATAGACTAAGCTGACCAATAGACTAAGCTGACCAATAGACTAAGCTGACCAATAGACTAAGCTGACCAATAGACTAAGCTGACCAATAGACTAAGCTGACCAATAGACTAAGCGGACCAATAGACTAAGCTGACCAATAGACTAAGCTGACCAATAGACTAAGCTGACCAATAGACTAAGCTGACCAATAGACTAAGCGGACCAATAGACTAAGCGGACCAATAGACTAAGCTGACCAATAGACTAAGCGGACCAATAGACTAGGTCAACTTTTGCACTATGGGGGGGGGATAGTAGATTGACGTAGCCAACAAGAAACGAACACACAGCCTGACGAAAAGTCCATGAGGATAGTTCTAACATCTTTAATATGTGCCTCGGAGTTGGATCAGAAGCCGCTGCATCCAGGATGTGTCCGTCTTCACTTCGCCTAACTAGGAGCCGCTACGCTTTTTCTGTTGTTATTCTGTCTCTCACTGTTCAAATAAACCTACCATTAAAATTATAGACTGATCCATGTCTTTTGTCAGTGGGCAAACGTACAAAATCAGCAGGGGATCAAATACTTTTTTCCCCCCCTCACTGTACGAACACATCCTCCGAGAGCAACTTCTCCCAACCATCCAAGAAACAGTTTGGAGACGAACCATGCCTGTGTGAGTGAGAGGTGCTTTCAGAGCACAGCGATTGGCAGCCAGGGGAAGGGAATTATAATTATTATATTCAGTCCAAGGGCAAAACCGCCACAAGGCATGGATTTGTTTTAGGGGCCATTACAGCCACACAAGGGGGCATCGATGGCCAAGTCGATGCCACATGGAAATTCGAGGCCTATTTGCTCCTGAAAGTGTTATGTACTAGCAGGAGTAGTGCATTTCTGTTTTAGACAGCTGGTCCCCGTCTGGTCTGTGTTGTTGGATGCAGAAAGAGGGACATCCAGCACAGAGCAATTCCACAGTAACCGAATTGTATGCCAAACAAAAAACCATTGATTTCAAAGTTTAACAAACCATACAACTCTACGCAGAAGGACTAATTTTAACAATTTACACTGAACATTTTACAAAAACACATTTACTGGAAGAACTGTGCAGATGCAAAGTTTGGTAACAGAATTTCTGTAGAATCTCCTTCATTTTTTTTTTTTTTTTTATGTGTCCACGTTTTCCAAAAACTCTTAAATATAGTATAATGCTCCAAATTAAGATTCAACTGTATCAGCCATGACATGACACATTGACTTTTGGTTATTGAACTACAGTAAGTAAAGTGGATTTACACCCGGTAACGGAATTGCGGTAACGGAATTTCATCATGGGTTCCCTGATCTGTACTACACAGAAACTTATAATAATGGATATGAATGTAACTCTCTTCATGGTGATGTACCCTGAATAGGTACACAAAGGTAGAACTATGTAATATCCTCCTTTGCATTTTGGGTATTATTACACACTGGCTATTATTTGAATGAGCTCTGCCAAAACAAGAGCAAATTTGGTTGTTCCGGACCAGACCAAATCTGAACCAATCATAAACGTCTATGTTTCACAAGTTTGGACATCAAAGTACAGCACAGTAGAGTTCAGTACAGCTGAGCTCAGTACAGTAGAGTATATTTCAGTAGAGTATATTTCAGTAAAGTATATTTCAGTAAAGTATATTTCAGTAAAGTATATTTCAGTAGAGTATATTTCAGTAGAGTATATTTCAGTAGAGTATATTTCAGTAAAGTATATTTCAGTAGAGTATATTTCAGTAGAGTATAGTACATTATAGTGTACTCAACTCTAGTGTGCTCTACTATAATGTTCTTTACTGTACTGAACTCTACTCCACTATAATGTTCTTTACTGTACTGAACTCTACTCCACTATAATGTTCTTTACTGTACTGAACTCTACTCCACTATAATGTTCTTTACTGTACTGAACTCTACTCCACTATAATGTTCTTTACTGTACTGAACTCTACTCCACTATAATGTTCTTCAACTTTATTGTGTTTTGATGTATTTCTAATACCCTTTAATACTTTTTCTGGTAGATGTTTTCTAAGAACCTTTCCCATCTGTTTGACCAGAAATCAAAGCCTTTGCTTTATTCCTAATGTTTAGGATGGATGTATGCCTTAATTTCTCAAAAATATAGACTCTTAGCCTTCATTTCACACCCAATCTGACATGCAACTATGAACTACACGTTGGAGCTCATGGGTCCTTTCACATGGACATGACCTACATTGTAAATAGCAAACTATGCTTTATGGCATTAGTGGAAACCAAGACTGTTTTCAGGGCAGGTCTGCCGGTTTTGACTAGAATAAGTGACTTTTCGTAGCAGGTTAGGAGAACTTAGGCAGCAGGTTAAGATAATTAACGTGTCAGGTTAGGAGAATTAGGTTAAGGTTAGGAAAAGGGTTAGGATTAGCTAAAATTGTCCCCGACACGACTCAAACATGGGCTCCCGAGTGGCGCAGCGGTCTAAGACACTGCATCTCAGTGCTTGAGGCGTCACTACAGACACCCTGGTTCGATTCCAGGCTGTATCACAACCGGCCGTGATGTGTAGGCCGTCATTGTAAATAAGAATTTGTTCTTAACTGACTTGCCTAGTTTACATTTACATTTTAGTCATTTAGCAGACGCTCTTATCCAGAACGACTTACAGGTAGTGAGTGCATACATTATTATTTTTTAAATATTTTTTCATACTGGCCCCCCGTGGGAATCAAACCCATAACCCTGGCGTTGCAAACGCCATGCTCTACCAACTGAGCTACCTCCCTAGTTAAATAAAGGTTAAAAAAAAACATATCTAGCTACAACCAGGCCTGCCCTGAAAACAGTCTTGGTTTCCACTAACGCAATTCTGTGCAAAATATCATAATCATCATCGTCCTAATCTCGGAAGCCAGAACTGAATTCTCCAGCTAGCTACTGGGGTTTAACTTTAATTATAGTCCAGGCAATGTGTAAAATGTTAGGTGATATGTTCACTTTCAAAAAAGCATGAAATTTGGTACACTTGTACAGTCCTGAACATTTTCAGAAAGGGAGCCATCGCAAAAACGCTCTGCCAGGGGGTGTTTTTGATGTTGTGCATGCATCATTATATTCGTTGACCTTGAAAACATTTGGACACATTACTTTTTCTGTGTTATCATGTTTGGTTGAGGAGATATGAAGCGAAACACATTATTTGGTTATGGCAGAATGAAAAATGGCTGCCACGGTTGCCAGGAGGTGTTTATGTGATGGGACACTTTTCACCGAATTTTGTCCGGCGGGCTGCGCTAAATGTCACGGCGATCTGCACTAAACGTCACGGCGGGCTGCACTATACGTCACGGCGGGCTGCGCTAAACGTCACGGCGGGCTGCGCTATACGTCACGGCGGGCTGCGCTAAACGTCACGGCGGGCTGCGCTATACGTCACGGCGGGCTGCGCTATACGTCACGGTGGACTGCGCTATACGTCACGGCGATCTGCGCTATACGTCACGGCGGGCTGCGCTATACGTCACGGTGGACTGCGCTATACGTCACGGTGCTTCAACAAAGTACTGAGTAAAGGGTCTGAATATTTATGTAAATGTAGTAGATTAGCTTGATAGCGGCATTGACGTTACACATCGTTCACTTTTGGGAACCTTGTCCAGCCACTTGGTAGCTGGCTATCGTTAGTGTAAATAAAGCTAAATGATGTACTAATATGAAAGTGCAATTGTAAACTATAAACTATAACCCCATCATAGCTTAATTTATGAATGAGGTACCAGGCGGAGTAGCCTGGTTCTAGCCTGCTTGTTCAGCTATTTCATTCCACTCCTTGTACTCCTGTCATTTGCCAAAGACATGGGAAATGACCAGGAAAATGACTTTGGCAAATGACAGGAGTGGAATGTTAGCTAAAATGACTGGTAACCAGGCAGAGGGTTCTCGGTTGAAAGTGGACACGCATCAGACAGTCCTTGCACTTTGAAACCCACTCCCAGCGTTACGTATAGGACCGTCCACCGGGCAAAATACCGTGAAAAGAGTGTGTCCCTTTCTGCAACGGCTCCCTTTCTGAAAATGTCCAGGGCCCCAAACTGGACAAGTGTGCATTTTCACATATTGCCTGGACTATTAGGGATGTCGGGGAGGGCAAGTTCAGCAAGTCTCTCTGCCACCTAATTGGCTTAAAGCGTAACATTGCTGACTCGAAAGTTCAACTCAACTAGCTAGCTAGTTAGCTAGCTGGCAAGTTGCAATATAGCTAGTTGGGATTCGCTGGCAAAATAGCGAAGTTAACATGGTAATGCAAAAGCAAGTATGTGAAATCTGTAGCCACGACGTGTCAAAATAAATCACATTGCTAACGACTGGCAACATAAACTGTAGTTAGCAACATAGCTATTCATGCGACCGATTAATTAAGCTAACTAGCTAGCTAGCTAGCTTCCATCCATAGCCATGAACTTGGGCCCTTGTAGCACAACACGGATAGCTAGCATTGGGTGGACAGATCCCCAGTCGGTGTATTTGGAGCTAGCTACTCACCAGGTAAAGCGGTGCATATATTTTGAAAGAGACCTCCAGAGCCCCCGCGGTGATCTCCAGGGTTGACATGACACAGGAGGGGTTCCACGTATGCCCGATCTCATAGCAGCTGTGCGGTATCTTACTCAGGGCTGCCATGGTTGCACGGTGGACCGTCGGGTAGCGAGCCGTGCGGTGCAGTGAGGAAACAGACAGCGGTGTACAGAGGCGCGCTCCCGACTGTGGGGAGAGGCGCGGCACCGATGCTATCGAGGCAAAGGGTCATGGCAGGCCAGGCGGGGGTAACAGTCGATCACACGCATGCAGTGGAGGTGGAAGTTCAGTTCAGTGGTTGTGTGTTCCCTCTTGCTGAATGTGCCTTGTGGCGATTCACCCACCCCAAACTGGCAGCAAAACAAACCCGTTTCCCCTCCTTTTAAATTTACAGACAGCGAAATGAAGGAGGATAAAAAAATTTTTTTTTAATGGAATAGTGTCCTATGAGTTCAACAACCAATCAGTCTCTCTTGTAGTGGAACATTTCCTTATTGATGTTTATCACACCTAGCCGGTCTGCCTTTCACCTTTTACCCCTTATGAAAAGAGAGTGCAGTTTAACTTCCCTTTAGAGACTGCAGGCCTATGGACAGCAGTGGAGGCTCCTCAGAGGAGGAAGGGGAGGACCATCCTCCTCAGTGAATTTCATTAAAATAAAAATAGTAAAACGTTGAAAAAGTTATCATTTTTAGATAAAACTATACTAAATATATTCACGTCACCAAATAATTGATTAAAACACGCTGTTTTACAATGAATGTCTATAGTAGCCTCAACTGCACTCTGTAGGGTAGCACCATGGTGTAGCCGGAGGACAGCTAGCTTCCGTTCTCCTTTTGGTACATTGACTTCAATACAAAACCTAGGAGGCTCATGGTTCTCACCCCCTTCCATAGACTTACACAGTAATTATGACAACTTCCGGAGGATGAACTCCAACCTATCAGAGCTCTTGCAGCATGAACTGACATGTTGTCCACCCAATCAAAGGATCAGAGAATTAATCTAGTACTGAAAGCATAAGCTACAGCTAGCTAGCACTGCAGTGCATAACATGTGGTGAGTAGATGACTCAAAGAGAGCGAAAGACAATAGTTGAACAGTGGTGAACAAGTTAATTTCTTCAAAAATGAAGGAGAAGCAAGAGAGAAATAGAGAGAGAGATTGTCTTTTTTTTTTTACTTTCAGTTTCACTTACTCATAGTTACCCAAACACCCGGCTCAAACAGAGGGATGCTATGTTAGCTAGCTGGCTATGACTATCCAACACAACACTGGAACTCTTCCAAGTCAAGGTAAGCTTTTGGTTTTACAAATGTATTGCCACTGGGGCCCGCCGGTGTAACTGCTTACTGACTATACACTGTAACGTTACTGCATGATTGTAGCGGGTTTACTAACAAGTTAGTTCTATTAGCTTTGTTGACTAGGACGTTACTTTAGCTAATATGGGGACAACGATGTAGGCTGTGTGTAGCGGTTATGACATGGTTTGGCTTGGAAAGGTTTTTTCGCCTGGTCACATACAGCTGATGTGTTGTTCATTGAAGTCCACAAACGAAGGGAAGAGGTGAGAGGAGGAGAGTGCATAGAGGCGAGAAGGAATACAACGTGGCTGCTATGAAAGTGAACTGTGTTTATGCGTGATCAGCGGTGTATTCATTCAGCCGATTCTGTTGAAAAACTTTTCTTAAACAGAAGCAAACGAAACAGGGATAAAAAATACCTGAATTTGTCTAATAGAAACTCTAGTTTGCAACTGTTGGACTAATGATTACACCCTAGATAAGATAGATGCAGGCAAGAGTGTGTGTAACCGGTGTGAAATGGCTAGCTAGTTAGCGGTGCGCGCTAGTAGCATTTCAATCGGTGACGTCACTCGCTCTGAGACCTTGAAGTAGTTGTTTCCCTTTGCTCTGCAAGGGCCGCGGCTTTTGTGGAGCGACGGGTAACGGTGCTTCGAAGGGTGACTGTTGTCGATGTGTGCAGAGGGTCCCTGGTTCGAGCCCAGGTTGGGGCGATGAGAGGGACGGCAGCAGCACTGTTATATGAGCATGGCCTTATTTCTATTACAGCTTTATTGGATGACTGTTATCCATATTCCATTCACCCAGTTCAATATAACATCCATAGGTTTAGGCTACTACATAATACTACAATTTTCTATACCCATCATGAGGTTGCTGCACGGCGGTACTGAATGTGTCACTGTCGTCTGTCATCTCAATCTTTTCTCTCGACCTGTGTGCACCTACGTTGTAAACTGTCATTCATAGGCTAGGTTGTAGCAACCTCATGATGGGTATAGGGATAATTCAAGTATAATGTAGTAGCCTAAACCTATCACTGTTATATTGAACTGGGTGAATGGAATATGAATGACGGTCATCCAACATGCTGTAATAGAAATAAGGCCATGCTCATGAAAAACAAAAATCGTCCTCCCTCATCATAAACGCCACTGATGGACAGAAGCAGTTTAACTTCCCTGTAGAGACTGCAGGCCCAGAGAAAGGAAACACACTCTCATTCTTTTCCGGTCGGTGCTGGGCAGGTGGGGCGAGACCTGGACCTGGACCTGAAGAGAGGCAGAACTCCTGAGGATGGCTCAGTATGGACACCTGGACCTGAAGAGAGACAGAGCTCCTGAGGATGGCTCAGCATGGACACCTGGACCTGAAGAGAGACAGAGCTCCTGAGGATGGCTCAGCATGGACACCTGGACCTGAAGAGAGACAGAGCTCCTGAGGATGGCTCAGCATGGACACCTGGACCTGAAGAGAGGCAGAACTCCTGAGGATGGCTCAGTATGGACACCTGGACCTGAAGAGAGACAGAGCTCCTGAGGATGGCTCAGCATGGACACCTGGACCTGAAGAGAGACAGAGCTCCTGAGGATGGCTCAGCATGGACACCTGGACCTGAAGAGAGACAGAGCTCCTGAGGATGGCTCAGCATGGACACCTGGACCTGAAGAGAGACAGAGCTCCTGAGGATGGCTCAGCATGGACACCTGGACCTGAAGAGAGACAGAGCTCCTGAGGATGGCTCAGTATGGACATCTGGACCTGAAGAGAGACAGAGCTCCTGAGGATGGCTCAGCATGGACATCTGGACCTGAAGAGAGGCAGAGCTCCTGAGGATGGCTCAGCATGGACACCTGGACCTGAAGAGAGGCAGAGCTCCTGAGGATGGCTCAGCATGGACACCTGGACCTGAAGAGAGGCAGAGCTCCTGAGGATGGCTCAGTATGGACAAGAGTGTGCAAAGCTGTCATCAAGGCAAAGGGTGGCTATTTGAAGAATCTCAAATATATAATAGAGAGCTGTGAGAGCTGTGGTCGGGAGAGGTTGTGTTTTCTCTAGCAGGAGGTAAGCTTGGCTTCTTATATGGTGTTGAGTAAAGCTTAAACCATGTATTTAGATCGTAGGTAGGTAGTTGTAGTTAGGTATTGTAGGTAGTTTATTTAGGTAGTTATTTAGGTAGTTATTGTAGGTTTCCGTAGGTAATTATTGTAGGTAAGTATTGTTTACGGCGGAGCCCGGCGAAGCACGAGGCTAGCTAGCTAGCGGGTAGCTACTGGTAACGTTTAGCAACGGTGGAGAGTTGTTTCCAATGTTAATGTGCTAGCTAGCCAACGTTTAATTTTTGCTGCGTTATGAAAGGAACTAGACACGGACACGAATTATCTGTTTAGTGTGTTAACACACTATTGGTAGTTTGTTGTAACCAAGTATTGGTGCTAAACTGTGTGTTATTGGATGCTAGCATGCTAGTTAGCTATGGCGTCATAGTTAGGCATCGTGGGCTGTTGTGGGTAGTTACTGTAGGTTAGCATTGTTTTTCGGCGGTGCCGGGTGTAGCACGAAGCTAGCTAGCTAGCCGTTCTTCAAACAAAGTCAACACAGTAGCCATTGCTAGCTAGCCAACACGACCAGCTAACTGTACTGTAGTAGCTAAATACAATATACTTGTGCTAACTAGCCAACGTTTAATTATTGCTGCGTTATGAAAGGAACTAGACACGGACACGAATGATCTGTTTAGTGTGTTAACACACTATTGGTAGTTTGTTGTAACCAAGTATTGGTGCTAAACTGTGTGTTATTGGATGCTAGCATGCTAGCTAGCTATGGTGTCATAGTTAGGCATCGTGGGCTGTTGTGGGTAGTTACTGTAGGTTGGCATTGTTTTCGGCGGTGCCGGGTGTAGCACGAAGCTAGCTAGCTAGCCGTTTTTCGAACAGTCAACACAGTAGCCATTGTGTGCTGTACTGTGGCAGCTAAATACAATATATTTGTGCTAGCTAGCCAACGTTTAATTATTGCTGCGTTATGAAAGGAACTAGACACGGACACGAATTATCTGCTTAGTGTGTTAACACACTATTGGTGGTTTGTTGTGACCAAGTGTTGGTGCTAAACTGTGTGTTATTGGATGCTAGCATGCTAGTTAGCTATGGTGTCATAGTTAGCTAGCTGAATAAAGTGGGTTGAGTCTATTCCTTTAAACATTGAACCGCTGTGGTTCACAACAATTCTGATTTCTAAAGGTGGAAGTTGGGAGAGTTTTTGTTCGGGTGGTTCAGTGAAACAATTATAGTTTCTGAGGTGGAAGTTTTGGTGAGGGAGGCCCTGCTCTCTCCTCTCCCAGATGTTTAGTTCATTTCATTCCGATCTCCTCTGCATTATTGTAGCCATTTGCTACAGCCTGTCAACTATGCCTCTGCCTATCCCTGTTCTCTCCTCTCTGCACAGGCTACACAAACGCCTCACACCGCGTGGCTGCTGCCTCTCTAACCTGGTGGTCCCTGCACGCACCCCACACCTGGAGTTCCAGGTCGCAGGCAGCCTCTGGAACTGCCGTTCTGCTGCCAACAAAGCTGACTTCATCCCAGCCTATGCTAACCTCCAGTCCCTCGACTTCCTGGCGCTGACGGAAACATGGATTACCACTGAAAACACTGCTACTCCTACTGCTCTCTCCTCGTCTGACCATGTGTTCTCGCATACCCCGAGAGCATCTGGTCAGAGGGGTGGTGGCACAGGAATCCTCATCTCTCCCAAGTGGACATTCTCAATTTTTCCCCTAACCCACCTGTCTATCTCCTCATTTGAATTCCATGCTGTCACAGTCACTAGCCCATTTAAGCTTAATATCCTTGTCATCTATCGCCCTCCAGGTTCCCTTGGAGAGTTCATCAATGAGCTTGACGCCTTGATAAGTTCCTTTCCTGAGGATGGCTCACCCCTCACAGTTTTGGGGGATTTCAACCTCCCTATGTCCACATTTGACTCATTTCTCTCTGCCTCCTTCTTTCCACTCCTCTCCTCTTTTGACCTCACCCTCTCACCGTCCCCCCCTACTCACAAGGCAGGCAATACGCTTGACCTCATCTTTACTAGATGCTGCTCTTCTACTAATCTCACTGCAACTCCCCTCCATGTCTCCGACCACTACTTTGTTTCCTTTTCTCTCTCGCTCTCCTCCAACACTACTCACTCTGCCCCTACACAGATGGTAATGCGCCGCCGCAACCTTCGCTCTCTCTCTCCCACTACTCTCTCCTCTTCCATCCTATCATCTCTTCCCTCTGCTCAATCCTTCTCCCTCCAATCTCCTGATTCTGCCTCCTCAACCCTCCTCTCCTCCCTTTCTGCATCCTTTGACTCTCTGTGTCCCCTATCCTCCCGGCCGGCTCGGTCCTCCCCTCCAGCTCCGTGGCTTGATGACTCATTGCGAGCTCACAGAACAGAGCTCCGGGCAGCGGAGCGGAAATGGAAGAAAACTAAACTCCCTGCCGACCTGGCATCTTTTCACTCCCTCCTCTCTACATTTTCTTCATCTGTTTCTGCTGCTAAGGCCACTTTCTACCACTCTAAATTCCAAGCATCTGCCTCTAACCCTAGGAAGCTCTTTGCCACATTTTCCTCCCTGCTGAATCCTCCCCCCCCCCCCCCCCCCCCCTCCTCTCTCTCTGTGGATGACTTCGTCAACCACTTTGAAAAGAAGGTTGACGACATCCGATCCTCGTTTGTTAAGTCTAATGACACTGCTGGTCCTACTCACACTGCCCTACCCTATGCTTTGACTTCTTTCTCCCCTCTCTCTCCAGATAAAATCCTGCGACTTGTGACTGCAGGCCGCCCAACAACCTGCCCGCTTGACCCCATCCCCTCCTCTCTTCTCCAGACCATCTCCGGTGACCTTCTCCCCTACCTCACCTCGCTGATCAACTCATCCTTGACCGCTGGCCATGTCCCTTCCGTCTTCAAGAGAGCGAGAGTTGCTCCCCTTCTCAAAAAACCAACACTCGATCCCACTGATGTCAACAACTACAGACCAGTATCCCTTCTTTCTTTTCTTTCCAAAACTATTGAGCGTGCCGTCTTTAGCCAACTCTCTTGCTATCTCTCTCAGAATGACCTTCTTGATCCAAACCAGTCAGGTTTCAGGACTGGTCATTCAACTGAGACTGCTCTTCTCTGTGTCACGGAGGCTCTCCGCACTGCTAAAGCTAACTCTCTCTCCTCTGCTCTTGTCCTTCTAGACCTGTCTGCTGCCTTTGATACTGTGAACCATCAGATCCTCCTCTCCACCCTCTCCGAGCTGGGCATCTCCGGCGCGGCTCACTCCTGGATTGCGTCCTACCTGACCGGTCGCTCCTACCAAGTGGCGTGGCGAGAAGCTGTCTCCGCACCACGTGCTCTCACCACTGGTGTCCCCCAGGGCTCAGTTCTAGGCCCTCTCCTTTTCTCCCTATACACCAAGTCACTTGGCTCTGTCATATCCTCACATGGCCTCTCCTATCATTGCTACGCTGACGATACACAACTAATCTTCTCCTTTCCCCCTTCTGATAACCAGGTGGCGAATCGCATCTCTGCATGTCTGGCAGACATATCAGTATGGATGACGGATCACCACCTCAAGCTGAACCCTGGCAAGACGGAGCTGCTCTTCCTCCCGGGGAAGGACTGCCCGTTCCATGATCTCGCCATCACGGTTGACAACTCCGTTGTGTCCTCCTCCCAGAGTGCGAAGAGCCTTGGCGTGACCCTGGACAACACCCTGTCGTTCTCCGCTAACATCATGGCGATGACCCGCTCCTGCAGGTTCATGCTCTACAACATTCGGAGAGTACGACCCTGCCTTACACAGGAAGCGGCACAGGTCCTAATCCAGGCACTTGTCATCTCCCGTCTGGATTACTGCAACTCGCTGTTGGCTGGCCTCCCTGCCTGTGCCATTAAACCCCTACAACTCATCCAGAATGCCGCAGCCCGTCTGGTGTTCAACCTTCCCAAGTTCTCTCACGTCACCCCCCTCCTCCGCACACTCCACTGGCTTCCAGTTGAAGCTCGCATCCGTTACAAGACCATGGTGCTTGCCTATGGAGCAGTGAGGGGAACGGCACCTCTGTACCTTCGGGCTCTGATCAGTCCCTACACCCAAACGAGGGCATTGCGTTCATCCACCTCTGGCCTGCTGGCTCCCCTTCCTCTGCGGAAGCATAGTTCCCGCTCAGCCCAGTCAAAACTGTTCGCTGCTCTGGCACCCCAATGGTGGAACAAGCTCCCTCACGACGCCAGGACAGCGGAGTCACTCACCACCTTCCGGAGACATTTGAAACCCCACCTCTTTAAGGAATACCTGGGATAGGATAAAGTAATCCTTCTACCCCCCCCCCCCAAAATTGTAAAGTGGTTATCCCACTGGCTATAGGGTGAATGCACCAATTTGTGAGTCGCTCTGGATAAGAGCGTCCGCTAAATGACGTAAATGTGCCCTTGAGCAAGGCACTTAACCCTAATTGCTCCTGTAAGTCGCTCTGGATAAGAGCGTCTGCTAAATGACTAAAATGTAAAAATGTAAATGTAATAATATATTTGGATTTGTTTAACACTTTTTTGGTTACTACATGATTCCATATGTGTTATTTCATAGTTTTGAAGTCTTCACTATTATTTTACAATGTAGAAAATAGTAAAAAAAATGAAGAAAAACCCTTGAATGAGTAGGTGTTCTAAAACTTTTGACCGGTAGTGTATATTGTGTATATTACTTAATCCCAGGAGACACGCCCGGTCCTCATTATGGTTTTCCCCATTACCTGAAAACCTCCTCATTCCCGGCACTCTAGGCTTACCTACTTGCTTAGGGATACATATTCTTTGACCCTCTGTATTTTGGGATTAAGGTCCCGCAACTGCAGAGAATACACTGGGATCTAACTAATCTAACTTCCCATCATCATGAATAATCGGAAACTAAGCCCCTCCTCCTTGCTTCAAACTCAGCTTCAAACCTTTTTTTTTACATAGAAACCATCTCAAGCCTTCTGCACTTTTCACAAAGATACCTTTATCTATCGTACTATTTTCTTCAACTGACCAACACTGGCTATCTGACCATTCACCTCAACTGACCAACACTGGCTATCTGACCATTCACCTCAACTGACCAACACTGGCTATCTGACCATTCACCTCAACTGACCAACACTGGCTATCTGACCATTCACCTCAACTGACCAACACTGGCTATCTGACCATTCACCTCAACTGACCAACACTGGCTATCTGACCATTCACCTCAACTGACCAACACTGGCTATCTGACCATTCACCTCAACTGACCAACACTGGCTATCTGACCATTCACCTCAACTGACCAACACTGGCTATCTGACCATTCACCTCAACTGTGTCCTTATCTAGAACTTTAGTCACTCTTCCTGTATCCTTATCCTATATCTGGTTCATCACATTGGCTCCCATGTGACCTGTCTCTTTATGTACTTCAACAAGGAATTCCTCTATACACTTAATAGGTACAGTTCTCCTTCCCAAGGGGTCCCTTGCCCAGGATTCACACCCGACCACCATTAAACAAACCTCCCCCTTTGCCAACCCTATCCCATCTCCTGGTCCCCGATTGGTGAGCTTCAACATGCCTGGTCCCCGATTGGTGAGCTTCAACATGCCTGGTCCCCGATTGGTGAGCTTCAACATGCTCTATTATATAATCCCTTGGTTTTCATATCATCCATTCATCTCTTCGGCTACTCCTTTATCCTTTATGTACATATTTAAAATGTCATTTAATTTTCTCTCTCCCTCTTTTCTGTACATCGTATTCAGCCAGGCCTCATTCCCAGCCAGGCCTCATTCCCAGCCGGGCCTCATTCCCAGCCAGGCCTCATTCCCAGCCAGGCCTCATTCCCAGCCAGGCCTCATTCCCAGCCAGGCCTCATTCCCAGCCGGGCCTCATTCCCAGCATGGCCTCATTCCCAGCCGGGCCTCATTCCCAGCCGGGCCTCATTCCCAGCCGGGCCTCATTCCCAGCCAGGCCTCATTCCCAGCCAGGCCTCATTCCCAGCCAGGCCTCATTCCCAGCCAGGCCTCATTCCCAGCCAGGCCTCATTCCCAGCCAGGCCTCATTCCCAGCCAGGCCTCTTTCCCAGCCGGGCCTCATTCCCAGCCAGGCCTCATTCCCAGCCAGGCCTCATTCCCAGCCAGGCCTCTTTCCCAGCCGGGCCTCATTCCCAGCCAGGCCTCATTCCCCGCCAGGCCTCATTCCCAGCCAGGCCTCATTCCCAGCCAGGCCTCAATCCCAGCCAGGCCTCTTTCCCAGCCAGGCCTCATTCCCAGCCAGGCCTCAATTTATTTACTTTATTTCAATTTCAATGTATTTACTTACGGCCGACCCTTATACACTTCTCCCTCTATTTCATAGGGAGAAATAGGGTTCAACCTTCAAATTTCCACAGTATTTTTTTTTACATTTTGCATTCAATATTTCCCCGGTTCTTCTCTTTAATGTCGTCCTTTTCAATTTAGTTGTTAATGTATTCTTCACATCAATCAATCAAATTTTATTTACATCAGCATGTGTCACAAAGTGCTATACAGAAACTGAGCCTAAAACTCCAAACAGCAAGCAATGCAGATGTAGAAGCACGGTGGCTAGGAAAAACTCCCTAGAAAGGCAGGAACCTAGGAAGAAACCTAGAGAGGAACCAGGCTCTGAGGGGTGGCCAGTCCCCTTCTGGCTGAGCCGGGTGGAGATTATAACAGTACATGGCCATTAAGGCCAGATTTTCTCCAAGATGTTCAAAGATTCATAGATGACTAGCAGGGTCAAATAATAATCACAGTGGTTGTAGAGGTTGCAACAGGTCAGTACATCAGGAGTAAATGTCACTTGGCTTTTCATAGCCGGGCATTGAGAGGTTGAAATAGCAGGTGCGGTAGAGAGAGAGAGTTGAAAACAGCAGGTCTGGGACAAGGTAGCACGTCCGGTGAACAGGTCAGGGTTCCATAGCCGCAGGCAGAAGAGTGGAAACTGGAGCAGCAGCACGACCAGGTGGACTGGGGACGGTGACAGTCAGGAGTCATCAGGCCAGGTAGTCCTGAGGCATGATCCTAGGGTTCAGGTCCTCTGGGAGGGGAGGGAGAGAGGACCAGGTGGACTGGGGACAGCCAGGAGTCATCAGGCCAGGTAGTCCTGAGGCATGGTCCTAGGGCTCAGGTCCTCCAGGAGGGGAGGGAGAGAGAGAGAATTAGAGGGAGCATACTTAAATTCACACAGGACACCGGATAAGACAGGAGAATTACACCAGATATAACAGACTGACCCTAGCCCCCCGGCACATAGACTATACGCAGCATAGATACTGGAGGCTGAGACGGGGGGGGGGGGGGGGTTCGGGAGACACTGTGGCCCCATCCGACGATACCCCCGGACAGGGCCAACCAGGCAGGATATAACCCCACCCACTTTGCCAAAGCACAGCCCCCACACCACCAGAGGGATATCAACAGACCACCAACCTACTACCCTGAGACAAGGCTGAGTATAGCCCACGAAGATCTCCTCCACCGCACGACCCCAAGGGGGTGACAAACCGGACAGGAAGATCACGTCAGTGACTCAACCCACCCTGTGCCCGTCCTTTTCTCATATGTTTCACCTTGGGTGAGTCTCGACCATTCCTCATGAGGAACCAACCCTGAGCCCTGATCCTTTTTCCTTCTCTTCCCATTAGTTCCTTATATTCATTTGTACATTTTTTTTTTTTACATTTTAGTCATTTAGCAGACGCTCTTATCCAGAGCGACTTACAGTTAGTGAGTGCATTCATTTTTATTTTATTTTTTTCATACTGGCCCCCCGTGGGAATCGAACCCACAACCCTGGCGTTGTTCTTACCTTTTACAACTTTATAAAACAGTTTTCTGTCTCTCCCCTCAGTCGGTGTCTAAAAACTCTAACAACTACTTTAACACACTTCTATCAATGAGGTAGCCTTAAGGATTCCTCCTAGAATTTTACTAGTATAATAAAAATATAAATATAAATATAGAGGGGGACAACATGGTGCCGTAGAGAGAACACCGTGTTTCAGCGAGCTCCCGTGGCATTCGTTAATTTCACTCTTTATATTCATTTTCTAGCTTGAAAAAGTGGTCGAATTTGCTAAATAAGTTACCCTACAATGAGTCTTGACGGCTATTTCACAAAAGTTTCCGACAACATGCCCAGCAGAACTACTAAGAACTCGACCAAAAACCACCACCCCTGTAGATGTGCAGGAGGAGCTAACTAACATTAGCGAAGCTAATGCCATTGCGGATCCATGCACAATGGACCTGGTGATTCAAAGGATGACTGATAACATTACTAAAGTGATCGAAGTCAAGATAGGAACGGTCTTGGAAGCAATAGCAGGCCATTCAGCTGAAACTACTACTTCAGCGGCGCACATTGATGACTTGGATAATCGAGGACGCAGATGCAATATCCGGAAAATACTGAAGGGACACGTTCAGTTAAATTCTTAGAGGCATGGATTCCTGGCTACGTACAAATGGATACTAAGGCTGGACGTGTGAAGCTGGATAGAGCCCATCGCTCTCAAGCGCCGATACCCTGTCCCAACCAGCGCCCACGGCCAATGGTTATAAAGTTCCACAACTTCACCAACTGTGAAGTCCTCTGTAGCTCAATTGGTAGAGCATGGTGCTTGTAACGCCAGGGTAGTGGGTTCGATCCCCGGGACCACCCATACGTAAAAATGTATGCACACATGACTGTAAGTTGCTTTGGATAAAAGTGTCTGCTAAATAGCATATTATATTATATTATATTAACTAGCAGCGCATCATGTATGCAGTATTCAACGTCAAGGTCCAAGGGTCGCATTCTTCAACGATTACTCCACGGCGGTTGTACGAAGACGCAAGGCGTTTGATGAGGTGAAGGTTCGACTCAAGAGAATGAAGATGGACTACGCACTGCTGTACCCGGCCACATTGAAGATTATGGTCAACGGATTGCCTAAGAAACTTTACACACCCTGCTGCGTTTATTGACTCTCTCGGGTAAATAACTTTACGCTGCGCTTTTGCAGCATTGGATGACTTTTTTTTAATTCAAATCTGATCATGAAGCAGTGATGTGAGTTCTCAAGTGCTCTTGTTCAGTGATATTTTTATTATTTTTCTTGCTAAAGTAACTGCCCCACCAGAGCTCAGACTGAGATCTGTGTGAATCTATATTGGTGCCTAGGCTTGGTTTTAGGTGGAAGAGCCTCAATCTTCTTGATTTTTATTTTCATATATATAAAGGATGAGGCTATAGAGTGGTTATGAGTCTACATTGGAGAGTTGAAATCCCCTGCACGTTGGCTAGCGTGAAAACCCCCTTTTGGATCTTTACACGTTTATTTTTCGGATGTAGTATAGTTCGGGTTCAGGGTTCATATAGTTAGTTTACGCTCGGTGAGAATGGGGAGAGTTCAACACACGGGGAAAAGGTACCACCCTATCTTTAGGATTCAGTCTGCATATTGGTTGGTGCAATGGCAGGCAACAGACTGTGTTTATGTACGTGGAACGTTAGAGGGAGCCACAACCCCATTAAAAGGAAAAAGGTACTATCTTTTTTTTTGAAAATAGAAAACATTGATATTGCTCTGTTGCAAGAAACTCATTTGATGATAAGAAGCATCTGAAATTGCAACAAGGAGGGTTTGGTCAATAGCTTTTTTTACATCCAGAAGTAGAGGTTTGGCAATTATTGTGAAAAAGAACCTACCACTCAAGGTGTTGAATTGTGTGAAAGATACATTTGGTTGTTTTGTTATAAATAAAGGTACCTTACAAGGGCAGAACATTTCCATAATTAATATTTACTTTCCCCTTGCCCACCTCCCTGATTTCCTCACTAAGGTATTTCTAGACTTCTCAGAATTAAACTCAGACACTGCAGTGGTTGGAGGAGATTTTTTATTGTTTGTTGAACCCCCTTATTGACAAGTTTCCCAGTGGCATAGTTTCACCCTCTCCTCAAGCTAGGTCGCTTAAAGCTATTTGTGTTGATCTGGGGTATGTAGTCCTGGGGATGATGATCTGGGGTATGTAGTCCTGGGGATGATGATCTGGGGTATGTAGTCCTGGGGATGATGATCTGGGGTATGTAGTCCTGGGGATGATGATCTGGGGTATGTAGTCCTGGGGATGATGATCTGGGGTATGTAGTCCTGGGGATGTTGATCTGGGGTATGTAGTCCTGGGGATGTTGATCTGGGGTATGTAGTCCTGGGGATGTTGATCTGGGGTATGTAGTCCTGGGGATGATGATCTGGGGTATGTAGTCCTGGGGATGATGATCTGGGGTATGTAGTCCTGGGGATGTTGATCTGGGGTATGTAGTCCTGGGGATGATGATCTGGGGTATGTAGTCCTGGGGATGATGATCTGGGGTATGTAGTCCTGGGGATGATGATCTGGGGTATGTAGCCCTGGGGATGATGATCTGGGGTATGTAGTCCTGGGGATGTTGATCTGGGGGATGTAGTCCTGGGGATGTTGATCTGGGGTATGTAGTCCTGGGGATGATGATCTGGGGTATGTAGTCCTGGGGATGATGATCTGGGGTATGTAGTCCTGGGGATGTTGATCTGAGGTATGTAGTCCTGGGGATGTTGATCTGGGGTATGTAGTCCTGGGGATGATGATCTGGGGTATGTAGTCCTGGGGATGTTGATCTGGGGTATGTAGTCCTGGGGATGATGATCTGGGGTATGTAGTCCTGGGGATGTTGATCTGGGGGATGTAGTCCTGGAGATGTTGATCTGGGGTATGTAGTCCTGGGGATGATGATCTGGGGTATGTAGTCCTGGGGATGATGATCTGGGGTATGTAGTCCTGGGGATGATGATCTGGGGTATGTAGTCCTGGGGATGATGATCTGGGGGATGTAGACCTGGGGATGATGATCTGGGGGATGTAGTCCTGGGGATGATGATGTCTGGAGAACCTTTCATCCCTCCAACAGAGAGTTCACCTTTTTCTCTGCACCTCATGTCAGACTAGAGTAGATTACCTTTTCTATGCCCAGGACGGCTTTGCAGTCTGTCGTATCTGCTAATATAGGAAGCATAGTCATACCTGATCATGCTGAGGTGATCCTGGACATAAAACTCAAAGGGGCACCCAATCCATCAAGACACTGGAGATTGAATACAACCATTCTTAAAGACCATACATTCACATCGTATTTTATTACAGAGTTTAAAGCATGTTTCTCTATTAACTCCCAATCAACAGATAACCCTTCACTCCTTCGGGAAACCTGTAAAGCGTATGCCAGGGGTCTGATTATGTCATACTCAGCCACTAAGAGGCGGAAAATAACGTGAAAAGCAAAAAAACGTTAGAGGGTGAATTAGGAACTAAAGAGAAGTAGTACATTAAAATTATTAAAATTACTATTAAAGGAAATATCAGTCCTTAGATCAACGTTGGACTCTCTCCTAACATTGGACGCTGAAAAGAAAATGAGATTTGTCAGGCAAAAGCTTTATGAACATGACGATAAATCAGGAAAATATTTGGCTTACCTAGATGAAAAGAGAGCCGACTCCCAGTCAATTGCTACTATTACTGATTCTGATGGTAACCATTTATATGAAAATAAATGGATAAATGAGTCATTTAAGAAATGTCATGCAAATCTTTATACCTCAGAACTGACAAATGATGCACCCAAACTAATGTAGGACTTGTTTTCTAAGATTGAGCTCCCAAACTAATGGAGGACTTGTTTTCTAAGATTGAGCTCCCAAACTAATGGAGGACTTGTTTTCTAAGATTGAGCTCCCAAACTAATGGAGGACTTGTTTTCTAAGATTGAGCTCCCAAACTAATGGAGGACTTATTTTCTAAGATTGAGCTCCCGACTATTCCAGAAGAACAGAGGTCTCTCCTTAACGCCCTGATTACCAATGAAGAGTCTATAAAATGGCCCCAGGACTCTTGTAGTGAGTTCTATAAGGAGTCCCATGGCCTGATCCTTGAGCCATCGCTTGATGTGTTTAACCACTCATTTCCAAATGACCGCCTCCCTCAAAACGCAGAGGGAAGCCAACATATCACTTATTCTCAAAAAGGGAAAATGCCCAGAGTCTTGTTCCTCGTACAGACCCATTGCCCTTCTGAATGTGGATGGAAAATTGCTTTCTAAAATCCGAGCCACACGACTAGAGGACTTATTGCCACTAATTGTGAAAGGGGACCAAACTGGCTTCATTAAGGGCCGTAAGTCATGTAACAACGTCAGGCGGCTTCTTAATGGTATTCAACCCTACCAAGGAAGTGCTGTGGATGGTCTTGTGCTCTACTTCTAGTCTGCTCTCCTTAGATGCTGAGAAAGCATTTGACCTGGAGGGGTGCTGTGGATGGTCTTGTGCTCTCCCTACATGCTGAGAAAGCATTTGACCTGGAGGGGTGCTGTGGATGGTCTTGTGCTCTCCCTAGATGCTGAGAGAGCATTTGACCTGGAGGGATGCTGTGGATGGTCTTGTGCTCTCCCTACATGCTGAGAGAGCATTTGACCTGGAGGGGTGCTGTGGATGGTCTTGTGCTCTCCCTAGATGCTGAGAAAGCATTTGACCTGGAGGGATGCTGTGGATGGTCTTGTGCTCTCCCTAGATGCTGAGAGAGCATTTGACCTGGAGGGATGCTGTGGATGGTCTTGTGCTCTCCCTACATGCTGAGAGAGCATTTGACCTGGAGGGGTGCTGTGGATGGTCTTGTGCTCTCCCTACATGCTGAGAAAGCATTTGACCTGGAGGGATGCTGTGGATGGTCTTGTGCTCTCCCTACATGCTGAGAGAGCATTTGACCTGGAGGGGTGCTGTGGATGGTCTTGTGCTCTCCCTACATGCTGAGAGAGCATTTGACCTGGAGGGGTGCTGTGGATGGTCTTGTGCTCTCCTTAGATGCTGAGAAAGCATTTGACCTGGAGGGATGCTGTGGATGGTCTTGTGCTCTCTCTAGATGCTGAGAAAGCATTTGACCTGGAGGGGTCCTACCTATTCTTTGGTCTAGGGGACAACTTTATAAAATGGGTTAAGGTTTTATATGATGACCCTCAGGCTGCTGTCCTTACTAATGGGCTAAGGTCAAATAGCTTCTCCACACACAGAGGTACCAGACAGGGCTGTCCTTTGTCCCCTTTCCTATTTGCACTCGCTGTTGAACCACTGGCCGAGGCCATCAGAATAACGCCTGCTGTACAGGGTCTGCTCATTGGTGACGTTCATCATAAAATAAGTTTGTATGCTGATGATGTTCTGATATAAATCTCTAGCCCCGAGACTTCAATTACATCTCTTGTTAATATTATTGAATTATTCAGTGAATTCTCAGTGTACAAGATTAATTGAACTAAATCAGAGGCTATGCCACTTGGTAGTCACCTCTCCCCCCTTTCCTTTTAAATGGTCTCCCTCAGGTTTTACGTATCTGGGTATATTCCTAACTCCTAAATTCCAGCACATTTACAAAGCCAATTTTGTTCCTTTGTTTGATACAATAAGACAGGATCTGGAGCGCTGGAATTCTCTTCCGATATCATGGTTGGGTAGAATATCCCTCTTGAAAATGAACATTTTACCTAGACTACTTTACCCAATCCAAATGATCTCAGTCTTACTTTCCAATAAGGTAATACAATATTTAAATGGGTGGTTAAGTTCCTTCATATGGAGTAAACACAAGCCAAGACTTAAAATGGCCAGGTTCTATGGGCGGCTCGGATCTTCCCAATATTAGGTTTTATCAGTGGTTTTATCACTTATGTTATATTTCTGACTGGATCACAAATGATGACTCCTCTATTTGGTTAGACATTGAGACTTCTTTTTCAAAATACCCCTAGCAGGATATTTTATTTTTCAGAAGTTTCAAGTCTGTAAAAAGATCACTGCAATAATCCCATTACACTTAACTCAAAGCATGGAGGTCAGTTCAACGTTCTTTGGGAAGGTCCAAACTAACCTCTGCTCTTACCCCAATTCTTAACAACACCGATTTTGGACCAGGATTGCGGGATCCTTGCTTTAACATTTGGCTCAATAAGGGCATATGCAGACTAAATGATTTATTCGCTGATAAGATTTTATTGTCATTTGAGCAGATGGTTGAGAAATATAGACTCCCAAAGCAGGACTTTTTTCTGCTTTTGTTGTTTATAAAGAATAATGCTAATCTTTGCTGTGAGACCAAGGAGTCCGCTTACACTGTACTTTGATTATAAAGGTTTATTTATATCACAAGATTTCAGCATAAGTTTACAGACATCTGCAGTCATATTTAGAACAGCGACCCAAAATAATATGTTGTTCTGACCTCCTTTGTCTCAACCAAGTATTTATAATCTTTACCTTGATATGGGTGTTTTCCCATACAGACCAATCCCATGAGACTTCCTCTGTTTTATGGGGTGCCCCTATAAAACTGCTCCCCAGATGCTTCCCTAAGCTGAATCAACATCCTCCAAGATACCATTTGAAAACGTTAGCAAAGTCATAAATTCCTCAAATACCACACTTTCTACAAGTAAGACATTATATTTTGAACAGCACCACCTTTGATTGGCAACCCTGATGTGTCTGTCATTGAAAGAATGCTTTTTCTCTCACAAAGGAAAATGTCTCTAAGTTTGTTTTATGATGCTTTAAGTTTATTTTCTACTGTTGACACACAGAGGGTGAAGCGAGAATTGTCTGTTACTATTGACGAGGAGATGTGGGAGGACGTTTGGAGATATGTAAAAAATATCTATCTGTAATCGTACTAGAGCAATCCAATTAAGAATAATACACAGATTGCATACATCCCCAAATCACAGACATGCTTTTAGTCCCTCCTCCTCCTCCTCCTCCTCCTCCTCCTCCTCCTCCTCCTCAGGGTATAACTGATACAGGCACCATAACACATTGTTTATGGCCATGTTCCAAATCACAAAGATACTGGTCTAATGTTCTTCAAGAAATTGAATAAATCCTAGGGGGTCGACCTAGAATTGGACCCGGTTTCTTTGCTGTTAGGTCTCCCTAGTAGACGTGTTACTTCTGTGGGTAAGAGAAGGCTTTACAACACCCTTACCTTCACAGAGAGGAAAAACATCCTCTCACAGTGGATTAATGACCAGGTCTCTTCTGTTAAAGATTGGCATAAAGATACTATTTGAATGGGTTCCATTGGAATATCTGACATGTACATTACATTCTAAAACAGATCAGTTCTACAAAGTGTGGGAACCTGATTTAAATGACCTAGAACCTTATTTAAAGTGTGGGAACCTGATTTAAATGACCTAGAACCTGATTTATCAGCTATTATGCTGCAATGATTCTTAGAATGGTGTTTTTTTCCTTGTCTCAGGATTCCACTGTACGTTCCATGTGCTGGACCTAATTCCTTTATTTAAACAGCTTTTTCTGTTTAATTTCTGTCTGTATGTTCGTTTAATGTGTATGTGTACAGTGCCTTGCAAAAGTATTCATCCCCCTTGGCGTTTTTCCTATTTTGTTGAATTACAACCTGTAATTTAAATGGATTTTTTATTTGGATTTCATGTAATGGACATACACAAAATAGTCCAAATTGGTGAAGTGAAATGAAAAAAATAACTTGTTTCAAAAAATTCTAAATAATAATTAATGGAAAAGTGGTGCATGCATAAGTTACATAATTAGTTAAATAATGTCCACCTGTGTGCAATCTAAGTGTCACATGATCTGTCACATGATCTCAGTATATATACACCTGTTCTGGAAGGCCCCAGAGTCTGCAACACCACTAAGCAAGGGGCACCACCAAGCAAGAGGCACCATGAAGACCAAGGAGGTCTCCAAACAGGTCAGGGACAAAGTTGTGGAGAAGTACAGATCATGGTTGGGTTATAAAAAAATATCCGAAACTTTGAACATCCCACGGAGCACCATTATTATTATTATTAAATCCATTATTTAAAAAATGGAAAGAATATGGCACCACAACAAACCTGCCAAGAGAGTTCCGCCCACCAAAACTCACGTACCAGGCAAGGAAGGCATTAATCAGAGGCAACAAAGAGACCAAAGATAACCCTGAAGGAGCTGCAAAGCTCCACAGCGTAGATTGGAGTATCTGTCTATAGGACCACTTTAAGCCGTACACTCCACAGAGATGGGCTTTATGGAAGAGTGGCCAGAAAAAAGCCATTGCTTAAAAAAATAAATAAGCAAACACGTTTGGTGTTCTCCAAAAGGCATGTGGGAGACTCCCCAAACATATGGAAGAAGGTACTCTGGTCAGATGAGACTAAATTTGAGCTTTTTGGCCATCAAGGAAAACGCTATGTCTGGCGCAAACCCAACACCTTTCATCACCCCGAGAACACCATCCCCACAGTGAAGCATGGTGGTGGCAGCATCATGCTGTGGGGATGTTTTTCATCGGCAGGGACAGGGAAACTGTGGGGAATGATGGATGGCGCTAAATACAGGGAAATTCTTGAGGGAAACCTGTTTCAGTCTTCCAGAGATTTGAGACTGGGATGGAGGTTAACCTTCCAGCAGGACAAAGACCCTAAGCATAGTGCTAAAGCAACACTTGAGTGGTTTAAGGGGAAACATTTAAATGTCTTGGAATGGCCTAGTCAAAGCCCAGACCTCAATCCAATTGAGAATCTGTGATATGACTTAAAGATTGCTGTACACCAGCGGAACCCATCCAACTTGAAGGAGCTGGAGCAGTTTTGCCTTGAAGAATGGGCAAAAATCCCAGTGGCTAGATGTGCAAAGCTTATAGAGACATACTCCAAGAGACTTGCAGCTGTAATTGCTGCAAAAGGTGGCTCTACAAAGTATTGACTTTGGGGGGGTGAATAGTTAAGTTTTTATTTCTTGTTTGTTTTCACAATAACAAATATTTTGTATCTTCAAAGTGTAGGCATGTTGTGTAAATCAAATGATACAAACCCCCCAAAAATCGATTTTAATTCCAGGTTGTAAGGCAACAAAATAGGAAAAATGCCAAGGGGGGTGAATAGTTTCGCAAGCGGCTGTATGTATGTGTGTATGTGTATATATATAGTTTTTTTCTTTGTTATTCTTATTTTATCTTTGTTATTGTATCTCTTAGGGAGAAAATTGTGAAATTCCAATAAAAATACTGTTACAAAAATATAAGGAGAAGTATAATAAAAATTAAAATTAAAATATATTTTAAGCTAAAAAGCTACAGCAAAATCTTCTTCCAGCAGGCGACAGGTTCTTCTAGCTTCTAGCTCAAAGAGAGTCGTCCCATATCCAAAAACCGTGCCTCTTTAATAATATGCACCGTGCCCCTACAATCCAAGCTAGATGCCCTCAACCTCACGCAAATTATCAACGAACCTACCAGGTACAACCCTAAATCCGTAAACATGGGTACCCTCATAGATATCATCCTGACTAACATACCCTCTAAATACACCTCAGCTGTCTTCAACCAGGATCTCAGCGATCACTGCCTTTTTGCCTGCGTCCGTAACGGGTCCGCGGTCAAACGACCACCCCTCATCACTGTCAAACGCTCCCTAAAACACTTTAGCGAGGAGGCCTTCCTAATTGACCTGGCCCAGGTATCCTGGATGGATATAGATCTCATTCCGTCAGTAGAGGATGCCTGGTTGTTCCTTAAAAGTAATTTCCTCTCAATCTTAAATAAACATGCCCCATTCAAAAAATACAGAACTAAGAACCGATATAGCCCCTGGTTCTCCTCAGACTTGACTACCCTTGACCAGCACAAAAACATCCTGTGGCGTACAGCATTAGCATCAAATAGCCCCCGCGATATGCAACTTTTCAGGGAAGTTAGGAACCAATATACACAAGCAGTCAGGAAAGCAAAGGCTAACTTTTTCAAACAGAAATTTGCATCCTGTAGCACTAACTCCAAAAAGTTTTGGGACACTGTAAAGTCCATGGAGAATAAGAGCACTTCCTCCCAGCTGCCCACTGCACTGAGGCTAGGAAACACTATCACCACCGATAAATCTACAATAATCGAGAATTTCAACAAGCATTTTGCTACAGCTGGCCATGCTTTCCATCTGGCTACCACTAACCCTGCCACCAACTCTGCACCCTCTGCTGCAACTTGCCCATGCCCCCCCCGCTTCTCCTTCACACAAATTCAGACAGCTGATGTTTTGAAAGCGCTGCAAAATCTGGACCCCTACAAATCAGCTGGGCTAGACAATCTGGACCCTTTCTTTCTAAAACTAGCCGCCGAAATTGTCGCTACCCCTATTACTAGTCTGTTCAACCTCTCTTTCATAACGTCTGAGATCCCCAGAGATTGGAAAGCTGCCGCGGTCATCCCCCTCTTCAAAGGGGGTGACACTCTAGATCCAAATTGCTACAGACCTATATCCATCCTGCCCTGCCTTTCGAAAGTATTCGAAAGCCAAGTTAACAAACAGATCATCGACCATTTCGAATACCACCGTACCTTCTCCGCTATGCAATCCGGTTTCCGAGCTGGTCATGGGTGCACTTCAGCCACGCTCAAGGTCCTAAACGATATTATAACCGCGATTGATAATAGACAGTACTGTGCAGCCGTCTTCATCGACCTGGCCAAGGCTTTCGACTCTGTCAACCACCGCATTCTTATTGGCAGACTAAATAGCCTTGGTTTCTCAAATGACTGCCTCGCCTGGTTCACCAACTACTTCTCAGATAGAGTTCAGTGTGTCAAATCGGAGGGCCTGTTGTCTGGACCTATGGCAGTCTCTATGGGGGTGCCACAGGGTTCAATTCTTGGGCCGACACTTTTCTCTGTGTATATCAATGATGTCGCTCTTGCTGCTGGTGACTCTCAGATCCACCTCTACGCAGACGACACCATTTTGTATACATCTGGCCCTTCATTGGACACTGTGTTAACAAGCCTCCAAACGAGCTTCAATGCCATACAACAATCCTTCAGTAGCCTCCAACTGCTCTTAAACACTAGTAAAACTAAATGCATGCTTTTCAATCGAACACTGCTGGCACCCGCCCACCCGACTAGAATCACCACTCTCGACGGGTCTGACCTAGAGTATGTGGACAACTACAAATACCTAGGTGTCTGGTTAGACTGTAAACTCAACTTCCAGACTCACATAAAGAATCTCCAATCCAAAGTTAAATCTAGAATCGGCTTCCTATTTCGCAACAAAGCCTCCTTCACTCATGCTGCCAAACATGCCCTCGTAAAACTGACTATCCTACCGATCCTTGACTTCGGCGATGTCATTTACAAAATAGCCTCCAACACTCTACTCAGCAAATTGGATGTAGTCTATCACAGTGCCATCCGTTTTGTCTCCAAAGCCCCATACACTACCCACCACTGTGACCTGTACGCTCTTGTTGGCTGGTCCTCACTACATGTTCGTCGTCAAACCCACTGGCTCCAGGCCATCTATAAATCACTGCTAGGCAAATCCCCGCCTTATCTTAGCTCATTGGTCACCATAGCAGCACCCACCCGTAGTCTGCGCTCCAGCAGGTATATCTCACTGGTCATTCCCAAAGCCAACACCTCCTTTGGCCGCCATTCCTTCCAGTTCTCTGCTGCCAATGACTGGAACGAACTGCAAAAATCTCTGAAGCTGAAGACTCTTATCTCCCTCACTAACTTTAAGCATCAGTTGTCAGAGCACCTTACCGATCACTGCACCTGTACACAGCCCATCTGAAATTAGCCCACCCAACTACCTCATCCCTATATTGTTATTTATTTTGCTCTTTTGCACCCCAGTATCTCTATTTGCACATCATCTCTTGCACATCTAGCATTCCAGTGTTAATACTATTGTAATTATTCTGCACTATAGCCTATTTATTGCCTTACCTCCATAACTTGCTACATTTGCACACACTGTATATATTTTTTCTGTTGTATTTCTGACTTTATGTTTTTTACCCCATATGTAACTCTGTGTTGTTTTTTATTGCACTACTTTGCTTTATCTTGGCCAGGTCGCAGTTGTAAATGAGAACCTGTTCTCAACTGGCTTACCTGGTTAAATAAAGGTGAAATAAAAAAAATAAAAAAATATGCCATTTAGCAGACGCTTTTATCCAAAGCGACTTACAGTAATGCATGCATACATTTTTTGTGTATGGGTGGTCCCGGGGATTGAACCCACTACCTTGGCGTTACAAGCGCCGTGCTCTACCAGCTGAGCTACAGAGGACCAGGATCTTTCATACCATCAATCTTCTTTTCTGCTAACTCATTGTGGCTAACACCTATCTCAATGACACAGTCAGTGGTTGACACCTAATGTGGCCATCTCTCAAAAGGTGTTTTTTCAGCACCTACTAGCCCCCACTTTTTCCTCGTCTCGGAAGGACGTGTGCTTCAACAGGACATCTGCCTCCTGCCTGGCTGCTCTGCCCTGGCTGCTCTGCACTGGTTGCTCTGCCCTGGTTGCTCTGCCCTGGCTGCTCTGCCCTGGTTGCTCTGTCCTGGCTGTTTTGAACTGGCTGCTCTGTTCTGGCTGCTCTGCGCTGGCTGCTCTGCCCTGGCTGCTCTGCCCTGGTTGCTTTGAACTGGCTGCTCTGTCCAAGTTTTTATTTTTGTATTTATTTTTATTTAACCTTTATTTAACCTTTATTTAACCTTTATTTAACCTTTATTTAACTAGGCAAGTCAGTTAAGAACAAATTCTTATTTACAATGATGGCATTCACCGGCCAAACCCGGAAGTCAAGCTAGCACGCTTAGTACACTACCATTCACTTTATCAACTTTATCAACTTTTGAAACATTCATTTATAAACATGAACCTTTCTTATTCCACTCAATTCTAATCATACTCCAACCTATCTCATTACTCCCATTACATCTTAAACATCCACCATTATATAATAAAAAAATTACACCATTTCATTATCAACCTCCTACAGGTCCGTAGGGAAAGAAGGTAGAGACAACAACACATCACGCGATGGCAGCAACACAACATGGTAGCAGCACAACATGGCAACAACATGGTAGCAGCACAACATGACAACAACATGGCAGCAACACAACATGGTAGCAACACCACATGACAACAACATGGTAGCAACACAACATGGTAGCAACACAACATGGTAGCAACACAACATGTTAGCAGCACAAAACATGGTACCAACATTATTGGGCAACAGACAACAGCACAAAGGGCAAGAAGGTAGAGACAACAATACATCATGCGAAGCAGCCACAACTGGCAGTAAGAGTGACCATGATTGAGTCTTTGAATGAAGACATGGAGATAAAACTGTCCAGTTGGAGTGTTTTTTGCAGCTCGTTCCAGTCGCTAGCTGCAGCGAACTGAAAAGAGGAGCGACCCAGGGATATGTGTGTTTTGGGGACCTTTAACAGGATGTGACTGGCAGAACGGGTGTTGTATGTGGAGGATGAGGGCTGCAGTAGGTATCTCAGATAGGGGGGAGTGAGGCCTAAGAGGGTTTTATAAATAAGCATCAACCAGTGGGTCTTGCGACGGGTATACAGAGATGACCAGTTTACAGAGGAGTATAGAGTGCAGTGATGTGTCCTATAAGGACCATTGGTGGCAAATCTGATGGCCGAATGGTAAAGAACATCTAGCCGCTCGAGAGCACCCTTACCTGCCGATCTATAAATTACATCTCTGTAATCTAGCATGGGTAGGATGGTCATCTGAATCAGGGTTAGTTTGGCAGCTGGGGTGAAAGAGGAGTGATTACGATAGAGGAAACCAAGTCTAGATTTAACCTCAGCCTGCAGCTTGGATATGTGCTGAGAGAAGGACAGCGTACCCTCTAGCATACTCCCAAGTACTTGTTGGACACTAAGAAAGCTTTGTGGTAGAGCGTTTAACACAAAATCCGGGGAGGGGCCAGCAGTGACATCATTTAGGACCTTTAAAGTTACAGTGACACATCCATAATCTGAGCGGAAACCAGATTGCATAACAGAGACACTTTTGACAAGTTTTTCCAACACTTTTGATAAACAGGGCAAAATAGAAATGGGCCTATAACAGTTAGGATCAGCTTGATCTCCCCCTTTAAATAAAGGACGCACCGTGGCTGCCTTCCAAGCAATGGGAACCTCCCCAGAGAGGAGAGACAGGTTAAAAAGGTCAGAGACAGGCTTGGTGATGATAGGGGCTGCAACCTTAAAGAAGAAAGGGTCTAAACCAGGGGTGTCAAACGTGTTTAATCCGGCCCGCGAGATGATTTTTTGAACAAAAAATAAAAAATAAAAAAAATAAAAAAAATAAAAAGTATAAAAATGCGCTGCAATTTTTCAATAAAATAAACTGCTGTTCCAATTGCGTCCACTGGATGGCGCAATAAGCAATTGTGTTAAGCAAGCAAACTGTTTATACCGGGGCAGAGCAAGTAGGTCAAGCACGTGCAGCCAATGAGCTACTTTGTTTTGCCCGCAATATTTATTACGGCTTCTACTTTTAACATTATGTGCTTTGGCACCCTCATTGCCCCAATATGTCTCTGTCAAAAAAGAGAAAAGTAGACGCAGAGTGCAGAGTGTTCCAAGAAAAATGGTCATCCTATTTAATCACGGAATTGAATGGGAAAGCTGTATGTTTGGTGTGTTCAGAGCATGTTGCAGTGCTGAAAGAATATAACCTTCGTCGCCACTATGTGAGTCTTCATGCCGACAAATATGACAACTTTCAAGGACAGCGGAGATGAGAGAAGGTAAATGAACTGTTGGCGGGTCTGAAGAAACAGCAGTCTGTGTTTACTCACAGCCGAGACATCAGTGACGCTGCAGTGAAAGCTAGCTACCTCATTGCTAATGAAATTGCAGTGGCTTCAAAACCATTTAGTGAGGGTGAATTTGTAAAAACATGCATGATGAAGGCAGCAGAGATTGTGTGCCCTGAAAAGCGGCAGGCTTTTGCAAATATCAGCCTGACAAGAAACACAGTTGCAGACAGGATTTCCAATCTTTCAGTGGATTTGGACAGCCAGTTGAACCAAAAAGTAAAGTCATTTATTGCGTTTTCGGTTGCAATTGATGAAAGCACGGACATTACAGATGTTGCACAACTGGCCATTTTTTCATCCGCGGAGTTGATGACACATTGACCGTCACCGAGGAGTTCGTGGAGTTGGTGCCGATGACAGATACAACGACAGCAGCTGATATGTTTACCGCACTCGACGGCGCGCTGGACAGGGTCGGAGTGGACTGGTCCCGCGCTGTCAGCCTGGCTACAGATGGTGCGCCCTCAATGATCGGGAAAAAAGCAGGCGTTGTGACAAAGTTCAGAGAGAAAGTGCAATCTGCAAATGGAGGACGTGATTTTTTTGACTTTTCACTGTATTTTGCACCAGGAGGCTTTGTGTTGCAAGTCATTAAAGATGGATAACGTCATGAAGGTGGTCATCCAAACTGTTAATTTCATCCGATCCAGAAGCCTGAATCACCGTCAGTTTGACAGCCTTCTCAGAGAGAAAGACCACATCTATGGCCTGCCATACCACACTGAGGTAAGATGGTTAAGCCGAGGTGCTGTGCTGAGGCGTTTCTTTGATTTACGAGAAGAAATTGAACAGTTCATGGAAGAAAAGGGCAAACCAGTGTTAGAATTTCATTCCGCAGAATGGATGCCGGACCTTGCATTTATGGTGGATGTTACAGAGCACCTGAATAACTTGAACAAACAGCTGCAAGGGTGCAACAAAGTTGTCACGCAGTATTATGACAGCATACGTTCTTTCAAATTGAAGCTGTCATTGTGGGAGACGCAACTTGCCGGTGGTGATGCAGCTCACTTCCCCTGTCTGAAAAATGTGTGCGCGACCCAACATGTGGCAGACATGAAGCGGTTCAAAGATAAAATAACTGGACTGTTACGGGAGTTTGAGCAACGCTTTCAGATTTATGTTTATATGTTTTTATGTTGATGTGCTATTGTTTTTAATTGATTTTATTTTATTTGTATATTTAACCTATTCTTGACTCTGTGGTTCTTGCACTTGTTTGGGGAACAGGATTTCATTATTTTTATCTACATTTCTGCCTGAGAAATGACACCCTGATATAGTTCTGTGATCTGTGAAACAGTTCTGTTAATCACTGAGGCATTGTGTGTTTGTGTGTTCTTTTTCTTTAGAATTTTCAAATAAACTTGACGTGTTTTATGATAAATAGTGATGTTGTGCTTGTACTATTTTGGACACACTGTCCTCAGGCTCCAGCTTTATGTTGTATGTTGATCGTATTAAAACAAAGAAAACAATCTGAAGTTGTTGTTTTTAAGTTATATATACCATGATTTTTCCGGTCCGGCCCACTTGGGAATAGATTTTCCTCCATGTGGCCCCTGAGCTAAAATGAGTTTGACACCCCTGGTCTAAACCATCTGACCCAGATGTTTTTTGGGGGTCAAGTTTAAGGATCTCCTTTAACACCTCAGACTCAGTGACCGCCTGCAGGGAGAAACTTTGTTGTGGGGCAGGGGAAAAAGAGGGAGGGGCTAGTCGCATTAGAAGGGCTGGGAGATGAGGAAATGTTGGACGGGCAAGGAGGCGTGGCTGAGTCAAATAGGAATCCTGACTTAATGAAATGGTGGCTCAGCCATGTCAGTAACAACCACATCATCAACATTACGGGACATGAGAGAGAACTGCTCCTTAAAGTAACTAACTTTGGCCTTCCGGATAGCCTGAGTGCACTTATTTCTAATTTGCCTGAACAAGAGCCAGTCCGTTTACAGGAAACCCATTCAACAATTCTAGATGAATTTGCGTGGGAAAAGGAATGGGGGTGGGGGTGGGGGTGGGGGGGGGGGGGGGCAAATATACTTCTACCATGGGCTAAGAAACTCAAAAGGGGTTAATGAGCCATATTTATGTAGATGGCTTATTTTAAATGTGTTATTGGACTATAAACAGATATGGCTCATTACCCTTTACGGACCAAATAATGATGATCCACACTTCTTTGACAATATATATATAATAAATTATCAACCCTGCAAGCAATTCAAGACTCTATTATTATGGTGGGAGATTATAATACTGTTTTTAAATAGCTCAATGGACCGTAAAGGAAATCACACCACAAACAATCAACCTCATGCTCTTAAGGAAATCGTGAATGTCATGGATACATTAGAACTAGTAGATATATGGAGGCTTAAATATCCTGATCTAGTGAGATATACATGGCAGAGACTCAATCAAGCTAGTCGTCTTGACTACTTTCTTATGTCATTTTCGTTGGCACCAAAAGTTTAAAAAGTGTTGAAAAGGAACAGAATGTGGTCGGACCATCATTTAATTAGCATATACATTACTCTTACTGAATTTCCACGTGGGCGAGGATATTGGACATTTAATCAAAGCCTATTGGATGATAACTTGTTTTTAACTTGTTTTTAACTATGACAGAGGAATTTATAACTGATTTTTTTCCGACATAACATAGGTACAGCGAATCCCCTTATTGTATGGGACACTTTTAAATGTGCCTTTAGAGGCCATGCAAATCAGCACTCATCACGAAAACAAAAGCAATTTAGGTCAAAAGAGTCCACACTAACAAAGGAAATGGAAGGTCTAACAGAACAGATGGATAGCAATAAAAACTGTAACATAGAGGCTCAGAATAAATTAGAGGAAAAACAAAAAGAAATGGAGAAACTTATTCAAGAAAGATCAAGTGTAATATAGTATAAAAATAAAGCAAACTGGATGGAATATGGGGAAAAATGCACAAAATTATTTTTTAATCTTCAACATAGGAATGCTACCAAAAATAATTTAATGAAACTGGTTAATATACATGCAATATTTACCTGGAGCTAACCCTGCAGATAGCACTACTGGGTGATCTGAAAAGTCATAGTCAATCGATCAATAATATAATAATACTTTTAGCAAAAATGTTTATTTTCAATTCACAAACTGTAGAAACAATGAGAATAGAAAGGTTCAGAACTCTTGTAAAACATCACAGTACAGTTGAAAAATATATGGCAAATAGAAATCCAATATGGATGGTGTTAAGAGATAGATGGGAGGTGTTGAATGGAGCTGAAGGATGGGACTAATAACAACTAACAACAACTAACAACAACAAGATAACTAATGTAAAGCATACTGTGTCCATAATAAGTATATAGGTTATAGGTATTGGGAGCTTTTGTGAAAGAGCACAGTTAGAAAGATATGGCATATAGAAGCAAACCGGATGGACATCATGAAAATGATCGGAGGAAGTTCAGGAGTAAAAACAAACAAAATATCATTATTGACTGTGTCCATAAAATGTATATAGTAAGTATAAACTGGAAGTAGAGGCTTAAGCATTGTTGTTCACTAGTTTACTCCAATTAGGGAAGGGGTGGTGGGGTTGGAAAGTAATAAAGGGAAATATATATATTTTTAAAGGATATGTATGTATATATATACAGTGAGGGAAAAAAGTATTTGATCCCCTGCGGATTTTGTATGTTTGCCCACTGACCTATACAAGGCTGGAATGGGCTACAAGACCATCGCCAAGCAGCTTGGTGAGAAGGTGACAACAGTTGGTGCGATTATTCGCAAATGGAAGAAACACGACATAACTGTCAATCTCCCTCGGCCTGGGGCTCCATGCAAGATCTCACCTTGTGGAGTTGCAATGATCATGAGAACGGTGAGGAATCAGCCCAGAACTACACGGGAGGATCTTGTCAATGATCTCAAGGCAGCTGGGACCATAGTCACCAAGAAAACAATTGGTAACACACTACGCCGTGAAGGACTGAAATCCTGCAGCGCCCACAAGGTTCCCCTGCTCAAGAAAGCACATACAGTGGGGAAAAAAAGTATTTAGTCAGCCACCAATTGTGCTGTTCTCCCACTTAAAAATATGAGAGAGGCCTGTAATTTTCATCATAGGTACACGTCAACTATGACAGACAAAATGAGAATTTTTTTCTCCAGAAAATCACATCGTAGGATTTTTAATGAATTTATTTGCAAATTATGGTGGAAAATAAGTATTTGGTCAATAACAAAAGTTTCTCAATACTTTGTTATATACCCTTTGTTGGCAATGACACAGGTCAAACGTTTTCTGTTAGTCTTCACAAGGTTTTCACACACTGTTGCTGGTATTTTGGCCCATTCCTCCATGCAGATCTCCTCTAGAGCAGTGATGTTTTGGGGCTGTCGCTGGACAACACGGACTTTCAACTCCCTCCAAAGATTTTCTATGGGGTTGAGATCTGGAGACTGGCTAGGCCACTCCAGGACCTTAATGTGCTTCTTCTTGAGCCACTCCTTTGTTGCCTTGGCCGTGTGTTTTGGGTCATTGTCATGCTGGAATACCCATCCACGACCCATTTTCAATGCCCTGGCTGAGGGAAGGAGGTTTCTCACCCAAGATTTGACGGTACATGGCCCCGTCCATCGTCCCTTTGATGCGGTGAAGTTTTCCTGTCCCCTTAGCAGAAAAACACCCCCAAACATGTGGGGGATTGGAAGTGATGCAGACAATTACATTGATGGAAGTTACAATCTATCTGCAATATTAAAGCTGATCTACCCCCCCAAAAAAATATATATAGTCTGAGTGCACTTATTTCTCATTTGCCTGAACGAGAGCCAGTCAGCCTGAGTAAGCGTGTGCCGAGCCTTTCGCCAAATGGAATTCTTGAGGTGAAGTAACTCTGCCAGATCACGGTCGAACCAGGGGCTGAACCTGTTTTTAATTCTCTTTTTTTTTTACGGGGGCGTGTTTGTTAACAACACCACTGAAAATATAAAAAAAGAAGGTCAAAGCATCTTCGGCAGCCATTACGAACACAGGCCGTAAAACAGTGATCACTAAGGTCATTACAGAAAACACCAGACTGATACCTATCAGGATTATTTGTGAGGATAACATCAAGGAGAGTAGCCTTTTCTGGGTGTTTGGAGTCATACCTTGTGGGATTGGTAATAATCTGAGAAAGATTTAGGGAGTCACATTGTTTTTAAGTCTTGGTCAGGTGGTATAAACATGTCCCAGTTTAGGTCACCTAGCAGGACAAATTCAGACTTAGTGTAGGGGTCAACTCCGATTCCTGGCAGTACTGTGGGTATGGAAGGGAGTTGAGACTTGATTCCTTTTTTCCTCCAGTGACTGTCTGATCTGAATTAATTGTTTTTTTTCTCAGCCTAGCAGGTTAATACTTTCCATGACTACAATTTGGATCCCAATTAGGAACAATACTCAATTTGGTCATATCTTTGAACGTTTTTATTTTTTGTGTGCATTTTTCCTTGGTCTGGGTGATATCAGTTCACTACTTTATGTGAATATTTCCCTTACACTCACTCTGCTCTTGTTATCTTGAGGAAGGTTACAGAGAATACCTTGTATTCTTCTTTATCTTCCTAATAAAACTATTTGACCTTTTCTGTGTAATCGGATCGACTTGTTTTGTACTGTATTTTCACCAGGGTAGTCCCTCCATCTTTCTGTATATCTACCCACCTAATTTGAAGTGTAAACCATCAAGAGCATAGATATCCAGGAAAAGAGAACAGTTTACAAAATCATTCTAAAACCATTCCAAAAGTACAATAATGATGACTATATGCTAAATAGAAAAATTCAAAAAAGGATTGTTTCTCACAGAAGTGTATTGTTGCCCACACAAACGTCCCTTATTTAAATTATTAATATGTTTGGTTGTAGGCCCACCTCTTTCAACAACAATTCTCAGTACTCTGTAGGTTTTCACACTTCCAGGGAACCACCAAGTCTGACAACAGAGCAAACCACATGCATTACTATGTGATTCTGGAAGGACTCCAGCACAGATGTACATATTAGTCATTTAGCAGACGCTCTTATCCAGAGCGACTTACAGTTAGTGAGTGCTTACATTATTATTATATATATATATATTTTTTTTTTTCATACTGGCCCCCCGTGGGAAACAAACCCACAACCCTGCTCTACCAACATCCCTGCCGGCCATTCCCTCCCCTACCCTGGACCAATTGTGCGCCGCCCCATGGGTCTCCCGGTCACGGCCGGCTACGACAGAGCCTGGATTCTAACCAGGATCTCTAGTGGCACAGCTACTGCCTTAGACCACTGCGCCACTCGGGAATGTAGACTTAGATCAGGATTGGCCTACTCCAGTCCTGATTGGTGTCACACTTTTTTCCCCCAGCCCTAACTATCACACCTGATTAAACTAATTGCATTCTACACTGAAGACCATGATTCGTTGATTATTGGAGTCATGTGTTAGCTGGGGCAAAAATTGTGTCACCAATCAAGCCCCTTCGAGGACCGGAGCTGACCGTCCCTGACCTAGATCAGAGATAAAACTAGCTAGGTTTAGAATGTTGTGTTGACTAAAGACTGGGCGTTCTGTGATGAAACTTTGAAACGAAGTTGCCACTTGTTGTAGCAAACGAGTGTTATGAAACACATGAACCAAATGTCAGCAAGCCAGGCCCTCCCTCAGGCCCACTATAATGCCAGTGGTGGAAAAAAGTACTCAATTGTCATACTTGAGTAAAAGTAAAGATACCTTAACAGAAAATGACTCAAGTAAAAGTGAAAGTTACCCAGTAAAATACTACTTGAGTAAAAGTCTAAAAGTATCTGGTTTAAAATGTACTTAAGTACAGTGGTAGAAAAAGTACTCAATTCTCAAAGTAAAAAGTAAATACTATACATCCAATTCCTTATAGTAAGCAAACCAGACGGCACGATGTTCGTATTATTTTTAATTACGGACAGACAGGGGCACACTCCAACACTCAGACATCATTTACAAACACAGCATTTGTGTTTCGTGAGTCCGCCAGATCAGAGGCAGTAGGCATGACAACGCGTTATATTGATAGGTGCCAGAATTCTGTCCTGCTTGAGCATTCTAAATGTAACGAGTACTTTTAGGTGTATGGAGTAAAAAGTACATTATTTTCTTTAGGAATGTAGTGAAGTAAAAGTAAAAGTTTTCAAAAATATAAATAGTAAAGTACAGATACCCCAAAAAAAACTACTTAAGTAGTACTTTAAAAGTATTTTTACTTAAGTACTTTACACCACTGATGTTTTGTAAGAAGATGTTATCAATTCAGCCGAACAGGATCCATGATGCATTCCTAGCACCACATACCTAGTGCATCTTCTGTTGATAAGTGGTGCCACCAACTTTCTGAAATGTGCATTGATGTGAAGGGGCAGTGTCAGACAGTCCACCGGACAGCAGGAACTTACCAATATCATCCCGAGATAAAGCTTATATCAACAGCATGGGTAATGGATTTCATCTTTTCAAAAACCCAGAGGTCGATTGCTTGTAAGCTTGATGGTATTGATGTCTCATAGATAGAGTCTGTCATGGGTTTATGAAGTTGTTCACAACACGCATTGAGCAAAATAAGGAAAGGTGTTTAGTCTCAAAACGCATGCACCAACGTGGCCGCAGTGGCCCCAAAAGCCTTAGCTACTGCGGGTAATGTAGGAGAAAGTGTTGCTTTGGCTTGATTATTTTGTCCAGAAACAATTATTGAAAGGACAAAATATGGTCTTGTCTTTTCATTTGTAGCAGGCCAACATGGCCCTCTGTCAGCTTACAGGCAAAAGACATCTCAACGATGTCTTTAAACTCTAGAAGTGATCTCCAGAGTGGATCTTCATCTGGGATTACTTCATCTATCACCAAGGGAAGAAGTCTTAACAAACCACATGTCCTAGCAGAATTTATTTTCAAGCTGTCTGTCCAGTTTATCAAGTGGACCATACTTCCATGTGCTAATCTTGAAGTTTAGTTCTGAGAGGGTAAAGGTACCCCTTCCTTTGTAGTTTTTGAAGCACCTGTGCAGTCTCATAGGGTACTACATCTTCCAATAGATCATGCATTACATTTACATGTTACGTCATTTAGCAGACGCTCTTATCCAGAGCCACTTACATACTGTTTCATACTGTTTAGCAGATCTTATAGGGGGTGCAGCGAAATGCTCCAGTGTGGATGGCAGGTTTTCATTACACACTACACAGATGCATGATCTATTGGCCTCCCGAGTGGTGCAGTGGTCTAAGGCACTGCATCGCAGTGCTAGCTGTGCCACTAGAGATCCTGGTTCGAATCCAGGCTCTGTCGTAGCCGGCCGCGACCGGGAGACCCATGGGGCGACACAAAATTGGCCCAGGGTAGGAGAGGGAATGGCCGGCAGGGATGTAGCTCAGTTGGTAGAGCATGGCGTTTGCAACGCCAGGGTTGTGTGTTTGATTCCCAGGGGGGGGCCAGTATGAAAAATATAAATAAAATAATGTATGCACTCACAAACTGTAAGTCGCTCTGGATAAGAGCATCTGCTAAATGACTCGAATGTACAAAAATTCACTCATTTACAGTGCTCATTGCAATGGGAAGTGAGTGCAGTATTTTACAGTGCTCATTGTATGACCTCATCATTAATCAATATGTCCTCAACATCATTAATCAATTTGACCTCATCATTAATCAATATGACCTCATCATCATTAATCAATATGACCTCAACATCATTAATCAATATGACCTCAACATCATTAATCAATTTGACCTCATCATTAATCAATTTGACCTCAACATCATTAATCAATATGACCTCAACATCATTAATCAATATGACCTCATCATTAATCAATTTGACCTCATCATTAATCAATATGACCTCAACATCATTAATGGTGGTCCTCTGTAGCTCAGCTGGTAGAGCACGGCGCTTGTTACGCTAAGGTAGTGGGTTCGATCCCCGGGACCACCCATACACAAAAAAAAATGTATGCACGCATGACTGTAAGTCGTTTTGGATAAAAGCGTCTACTAAATGGCATATTATTATTATTATTAATCAATTTGACCTCATCATTAATCAATTTGACCTCAACATCATTAATCAATATGACCTCAACATCATTAATCAATATGACCTCATCTAAAGCTGTCTCTTCTAAATTAAGAAGAGTTTTTCTCCTCTTCCTCTGTCCATCTAGCTCCTTTCTCCTCTTCCTCTGTCCATCTAGCTCCTTTCTCCTCTTCCTCTGTCCATCTAGCTCCTTTCTCCTCTTCCTCTATCCATCTAGCTCCTTACTCCTCTTCCTCTATCCATCTAGCTTCAAATCTTACATAGGCACCTTCTGCTCTTTTAAGCCATAAATCATCTAACTTAAACGGTAACTGACAAGTTATTTAAAAAATATATATTTATTTGACCCCCTTTTTCTCCCCAATTTTCTATCTTGTCTCATCGCTGTAACTCCCCAACGGTCTCGGGGGAGGCAAAGGTGGAGTCATGCGTCCTCCGAAACATGACCCGCCTAACCGCGCTCCTTAACACCCGCCAGCTTAACCCGGAAGCCAGCCGCACCAATATGTTTGAGGAAACACCGTTCAACTGGCAACCAGGGTCAGCCCGCAGACACCCGGCCCGCCACAAGGAGTCACTAGAGCGCAACGAGCCAAGTAAAGCCCCACCGGTCAAACCCTCCCCTAACCCGGACGACGCTGAGCCAATTGTGCACCGTCCTATGGGACTCCCGGCCACGGTCGGCTGTGGCACAGCTCGGGAAATGAACCTGGGTCAATAGTAACGCCTCTAGCGCTGCATGCAATGCATTGCCTTTGACCACTATTGTAGTATCATACTGGTAATTACTGTATTCAGAAGGACTCCTATCAAGCCATTCGTCAGGTGTCAAACTAAAATCCCAACCAATCAAAATAAACTCTGTATGATAAAGATCCTTATATTCAGAAATAACATCAGTCACTTTCAATAACAACAGTTTGTTTTGGTTACTATTATTGTATCCATAAATATTCATCAAAATAAAAAAGGATCCTTCAACATTTAATACAACAGCCAGCCAATGACCGCCTTCATCAGCTTTGAATGCAACTACCTTCCCAGGGCCATTGGTTGAAACCTATGGCTACACCTCCAGACCAGTTAGAGCCATGACTGAACAGTACTTTGTCTCCCCACTGGTTTGACCAGAAGGTGGGATCAGCGTCACACGAATTAGTTTCTTGTAACAAAGTGCAATGGGCCTTTTGCCCTTTTCAATATAGAAAAATAGCTTTCCGCTTCACATTGTCTTTTAAACCCCTTGTGTTCAATGAAATGAAAGATAGACTTGTTTTTAACGATAACATGAAGTAAAATCTGATGTTTAACCTCTCAGAAGTATATAAACAACAAAACCCAGTAGTAAGTAGCCTTTAAAGGTAGGGTCGTTATCAAATATCCATTAATCATTCAGATGAGAAATCAGGCCTGGGTCAAAGCAAGGAAAACGGACTCTGTAGTGGACTGGCAGTCTTTCAGACAATTGAGAAACAGATGTACTATCTTGATAAAAAAAAAAAAATGTATGCACGCATGACTGTAAGTCGCTTTGGATAAAAGCGTCTGCTAAATGGCATATTATTATTATTATTATTATTATTTAAGAAAGCTAAATCAAGCTACCTTTTTAGACTCTGACTCTGCTGGTGATCCTTCTACATGTTGGAAAACAGTAAATGCACTGAAGCGTACAAATCCCTCTTCTTCCCTGCCTAACTAACCCGTCAACTTCTAGTGAATCTTTGTTTTCATTTCAACAATTTACTATCTGTGATGTACTAGATGTCTTGCTTAAGATTGATATAAAAAAAGAAATCCACTGGGGCTGATATGCTTGATCCATTGTTGCTGCAGCTCTCTGGCCCCCTGATTGCTGAATCATTAACCATATATTTAACCTGTCGGTTATATCTGGTACTATCCCCAAGGTTTGGAAGTCGGCCCATTAACCTGACGGTTATATCTGGTACTATCCCCATGGTTTGGAAGGCGGCCCATGGTTTGGAAGTCGGCCCATGTACTCCCCCTTCACAAAGATGGTGGCTCTTGTGTTCTAAATAATTCTCGGCCGATTTCTAAACTTTCTTGCCTAGCTAAAATATTATAATTCTTTATTAATTCTCAGCTAAGATCTTTTTTATCTTCTAAATGTACATCAGTCGGGTTTTAGACCAGGTCTCTGCTGCATCTCTAGCTATAAATGATGTGGTTAACAGTATGGATAAAAGGCGACATTGTGCTGCCCTCTTCATCGACCTGTCAAAGGCTTTCAATACTGTTGATCACTCACTGCTAATTCAGAGGCTTCCCTCAATTGGCCTAAACCATACTGCATGTAACTGGTTAAAAAAATTACTTGACAGATACTCAATGTGTATCTACTGATGGTGTTAAATCAATATCGACTTGTCTGTAAAAAAATGTAACTTGCACTTGAATGCCGATTATATTGTTTTATATGCTATTGCTCTATCTGAACCAGTGGCAGTCGTTTAAGATGGAGGACAATTTTGTTTTTGTATAAGCATGGCCTTATTTCTATTACAGCATGTTGGATGACTTTCATTCATATTCCATTCACTCAGCTCAATGTAACATCGATAGGTTTAAGCTACTACATGATACTTGAATTTTCCCTATACCCATCATGAGGTTGCTACAATCTAGCCTATGAATGAAAGCTTACAACGTAACAATATCCGAAACTTTGAATGTCCCACGGAGCACCATTAAATCCATTATTAAAAAATGGAAAGAATATGGCACCACAACAAACCTGCCAAGAGAAGGCCACCCACCAAAACTCACGGACCAGGCAAGGAGGGCAGAGGCAACAAAGAGACCAAAGATAACCCTGAAGGAGCTGCAAAGCTCCACAGCGGAAATTGGAGTATCTGTCCATAGGACCACTTTAAGCTGTACACTCCACAGAGCTGGGCTTTATGGAGGAGTGGCCAGAAAAAAGCCATTGCTTAAAGAAAAAAATAAGCAAACACGTTTGGTGTTCGCCAAAAGGGATGTGGGAGACTCCCCAAACATATGGAAGACGGTACTCTGGTCTAAAATTTATATTTTTGGCCATCAAGGAAAAAGCTATGTCTGGCGCAAACCCAACACCTCTCATCACCCCGAGAACACCATCCCCACAGTCAAGCATGGTGGTGGCAGCATCATGCTGTGGGGATGTTTTTCATCGGCAGGGACTGGGAAACTTGGTCAGAATTGAAGAAATGATGGATGGCGCTAAATACAGGGAAATTCTTGAGGGAAACCTGTTTCAGTCTTCCAGAGATTTGAGACAGGGACGGAGGTTCACCTTCCAGCAGGACAATGATCCTAAGCATACTGCTAAAGCAACACTTGAGTGGTTTAAGGCGAAACATTTAAATGTCTTGGAATGGCCTAGTCAAAGCCTAGTCAAAGCCCACACCTCAATCCAATTGAAAATCTGTGTTATGACTTAAAGATTGCTGTACACCAGCGGAACCCATCCACTTGAAGGAGCTGGAGCAGTTTTGCCTTGAAGAATGGGCAAAAATCCCAGTGGCTAGATGTGCCAAGCTTATAGAGACACACCCCAAGAGGGGGGGGGGGGACAGGGGGGTGAATAGTTATGTGGCTCAAATGTTCTGTTTTTTTTGTCTTATTTCTTGTTTGTTTCACACACAAAAAATATATTTTACATCTTCAAAGTGGTAGGCATGTTGTGTAAATCAAATGATACAACCTCCCCAAAAAATCAATTTTAATTCCAGGTTGTAAGGCAACAAAATAGGAAAAATGCCAAGGGGGGTGAATACTTTCGCAAGCCACTGTAACTGATCTATGGTGTAATCATTAGTCCAACAGTTGCAATCGAGAGTTTCTCCTGGAAAAATGCAGGTATGTTTGTTCCCGTTTCAGGTATGTTTGTTTACTTCCGTTTAAGGAACGTTTTTTCAAAAGAATCGGCGGAATTAATACACCCCTGATCACATCCAAACACAGTCATCACAATCTCCTCCTCTCACATTTTCCTTTTCTCTTCGCTTGTGGGGCGAAAAACCTTTCCAAGCCAAGCCTTCATATCATAACCGCTAATCGCTACACACAGGCTACATTGTTGTGACCATATTAACTAATGTCATAGTCAACATAGTAAGCCCACTACAATCATGCAGTAGAGTGTACAGTCAGCAAGCAGTTTAGCAGTTACACCCCGGTGGCAACAAATTAATAAAACCAAAAGCTCACCTATGGAAGGGGGGAGAACCATGAGCCTCCAAGGTTTTGCATTGAAGTCAATGCTCCAAGAGGAGGACGGAAGCTAGCTGTCCTCCAGCTACACCATGGCGCTAGACCTACATTGCAAAACAGTGTTTTAATCAAAATATATAAATAAATATATTTAGTATAGTTTTACAGTGCCTTCGGAAAGTATTCAGACCCCTTGACTTTTTCCAAATTTTGTTACGTTACAGCCTTATTCTAAAATGGATTAAATAAAAAAATCCTCAGTATTCTACACACAATACCCCATAATGACAGAGCGAAAACAGGTTTTGTTTGCACACAAAAAACAAAAAACAGAAATACCTTATTTACATAAGTATTCAGACCCTTGGTATGAGACTCTAAATTGAGCTCAGGTGCATCCTGTTTCCATTGATCATCCTTGAGATGTTTCTACAACTTGATTGGAGTCCACCTGTGGGAAATTCAATTGATTGGACATGATTTAGAAAGGCACACACCTGTCTATATAATGGCCCACAGTTGACAGTACATGTTAGAGTAAAAACCAAGCCATGAGGTCGAAGGAATTGTCTGTAGAGCTCCGAGACAGGATTGTGTCGAGGCACAGATCTTGGGAAGGGTACCAAAAACATTCTGCAGCATTAAAGGTCCCCAAGAACACAGTGGCCTCCATCATTCTTAAATTGAAAAATGTGGAACCACCAAGACTCTTTCTGGAGCTGGCTGCCCGGCCAAACTGAGCAATCGGGGGAGAAGGGCCTTGGTCATGGAGGTGACCAAGAACCCGATGGTCAATCTGACAGAGCTCTAGAGTTCCTCTGTGGAGATGGGAGAAACTTCCAGAAGGACAACTATCTCTGCAGCACTCCACCAATCAGGCCTTTATGGTAGAGTGGCCAGACGGAAGCCACTCCTCAATAAAAGGCACATGACAGCCTGCTTGGAGTTTGCCAAAAGGCACCTAAAGGACTCTCAGACCATGAGAAAACAGATTCTCTGGTCTGATGAAACAAAGATTGAATTCTTTGGCCTGAATGCCAAGCGTCACATCTGGAGGAAACCTGGCACCATCCCTATGGTGAAGCATGGTGCTCTGGCACCCCAATGGTGGAACAAGCTCCCCCACGACGCCAGGACAGCGGAGTCACTGACCACCTTCCGGAGACACTTGAAACCCTACCTCTTTAAGGAATACCTGGGATAGTATAAAGTAATCCTCCCCACCCCCCCATAAAAAAAAAAGTGGTTGTCCCACTGGCTATCATAAGTTGAATGCACCAATTTGTAAGTCGCTCTGGATAAGAGCATCTGCTAAATTACTTAACTGTAAAAATGTAAATGTGGTGGCAGCGTCATGCTGTGGGGATGTTTTTCAGCGGCAGGGACTGGGAGACTAGTCAGGATCGAGGGAAGCAAAGTACAACGGAGCAAAGTACAGAGAGACTCTTGCTGAAAACCTGCTCCAGGGTGTTCAGGACCTCAGACTGGGGCGAAAGTTCACCTTCCAACAGGACAACGACCCTAAGCACACAGCCAAGACAATGCAGGAGTGGTTTTGGGAAAAAATAACAATTTAATCTATTTTAGAATAAGGCTGTAACGTAACAAAATGTGGAAAAAGTCAAGGGGTCTGAATACTTTCCGAATGCACTGTACATTTTAGTCATTTAGCAGATGCTCCATATTTTTTGAATTTATCCAGAGTCACTTACAGCAGTGATGCGTAGAGATCCTAAACAGGATCACTTTTATTTTCTTTTTTAATGAAAATTTCTTTTTTAATGAAATTCACAGAGGATGGTCCTCCCCTTCCTCCACTGATCTGAACTACAGTCTGCCTTCGTTATATTATACAAAAACTTTATTTAAGTTACTGGCCTACACACAATACTGCATATTGTCAAAGTGGAATTCAATGTTTATATTGGAACTATGTTTTTACAAAAGAAAAGCTGAAATGTTTTGAGTCAATAAGTATTCAACCCCCTTTGTTATGGCAAGCCTAAATAAATTCAGGAGTAGAAATGTTCTTAATAAGTCACATAATAAGTTGCATGGACTCACTCTGTTTACAATAATAGTGTTTAACATAATTTTGTAATGACTACCTCATCTCTGTACCCCACACATAGAATTATCTGTAAGGTCCCTCAGTCGAGCAGTGAATTTCAAAAATAGATTCATCCCCAAAGACCAGGGAGGTTTTCCAAATCCTCGCAAAAGAAGGGCACCTATTGGTAGATGGCTAAAAATAAAAATAAAAGCAGACATAAAATAGCAGGCATTGAATATCCCTTTGAGCATGGTGAAGTTATTAATTACACTTTGGATGGTGTATCAATACACCCAGTCACTACAAAGATACAGGCGTCCTTCCTAACTCAGTTGCCGGAGAGGAAGGAAACCCCTCAGGGAAATACTAATCACAGTGGTTGTAGAGGGTACAACAGGTCAGCACCTCAGGAGTAAATGTCAGTTGGCCAAGCATTCAGAGGTCGAGACAGCAGGTGTGGTAGAGAGAGAGAGAGAGAGAGCGAGAGGGTCGAAAACAGTAGGTCCGGGACAAGGTAGTACGTCCAGTGAACAGGTCAGGGTTCTATAGCCGCAGGCAGAACAGGTGGACTGGGGACAGCCAGGAGTCATCAGGTCAGGTAGTCCTGAGGCATGGTCCGAGGACTCAGGTTCTCCGGGAGGGGAGGGAGAGGGAGAGAGAGCAAGAGAATTAGAGGGAGCATACTTAAATTCACACAGGACACCAGATAAGACAGGAGAATAACACCAGATATAACAGACTGACCCTAGCCCCCCGGCACATAGACTATTGCAGCATAGATACTGGAGGCTGAGACAGGGGGGGGGTCGGGAGACACTGTGGCCCCGTCCGACGATATCCCCGGACAGGGCCAACCAGGCAGGATATAACCCCACCCACTTTGCCAAAGCACAGCCCCCACACCACCAGAGGGATATCAACAGACCACCAACCTACTACCCTGAGACAAGGCTGAGTATAGCCCACGAAGATCTCCTCCTCTGCACGAGCCCGAGGGGGCGACAAACCGGACAGGAAAATCAGGTCAGTGACTCAAACCACTCAAGTCGAGTACAGTGAAATAAGCCTGTCAAGACGTGATGCACCTCTCCTAGGGACGGCATGGGAGAGCACTAGCAAGCCAGTGACTCAACCCCTGTAATAGCTTCAGAGGCAGAGAATCCCAGTGGAGAGAGGGGAGCCGGCCAGGCAGAGGCAGCAAGGGCGGTTCGTCATTCCCAGTGCCTTTCCGTTCACCTTCACACCCCTGGGCCAGACTACACGCAATCATAGGACCTACTGAAGAGATGAGTCTTCAGTAATGACTTAAAGGTCGAGACAGAGTCTGCGTCTCTCACATGGATAGGCAGACCATTCCATAAAAATTGAGCTCTATAGGAGAAAGCCCTGCCTCCAGCTGTTTGCTTAGAAATTCTAGGGACAATAAGGAGACCTGCGTCTTGTGACCGTAGCGTACGTGTAGGTATGTACGGCAGGACCAAATCAGAGTGATAGGTAGGAGCAAGTCCATGTAATGCTTTGTAGGTTAGCAGTAAAACCTTGAAATCAGCCCTAGCCTTAACAGGAAGCCAGAGGCTAGCACTGGAGTAATATGATCACATTGTTTTGGTTCTAGTCAGGATTCTAGCAGCCGTGTTTAGCACTAACTGAAGTTTATTTAGTGCTTTATATGGGTAGCTGGAGAGTAGAGCATTGCAGTAGTCTAATCTAGAAGTGACAAAAGCATGGATTAGCTTTTCTGCATCATTTCTGGAAAGATGTGTATGAATTTTGCAATGTTACGAAGATGGAAAAAAGCTGCCCTTGAAATATTCTTGATATGTTCGTCAAAAGAGAGATCAGGGTCCAGAGTAATGCCGAGGTCCTTCACAGTTTTATTTGAGACGACTCTATAACCATCAAGATTAACTGTCAGATCCAACAGCAGATCTCTTTGTTTCTTGGGTCCTAGAACGAGCATCTCTGTTTTGTCCGAGTTTAAAAGTAAAACATTTTCCGCCATCCACTTCCTTATGTCTGAAACACAGGCTTCCAGGGTAGGACATTTTGGGGCTTCACTATGATTCATCGAAATGTCCAGCTGTGTGTCGTCTGCATTGAAAGTTGACATTGTGTGTCCGAATGACATCACCAAGAGGTAGAATATATAGTGAAAACAATAGTAGTCCTAAAACGGAACCTTGAGGAACACCGGAACTTACCATTGATTTGTCAGAGGACAAACCATCCACAGAGATGAACTGATATCTTTCCGACAGATAAGATCTAAACCAGGCAAGAACTTGTCCGTGTAGACAAATTAGAGTTTAATGGCTGTGATAGGAGGTAACTGAGGATGGATCAAAAACATTTTGGTTACTTTACAATACTAACCTAAATGACAGAGTGAAAAGAAGAAAGCCTGTACAGAATAAAAAATATCCCACAACATGCATTCCTGTTTGCAATAAGGAACTAAAAAATGTGGCAAAGAAATTAACTTTATGTCCTGAATACAAAGCGTTATGTTTGGGGCAAATCCAGCACAACACATCACGGAGTACCACTATTCATATTTTCAAGCATGGTGGTGGCTGCATCATGTTATGGGTATGCTTGTAAGCCGGAGATGTGAATCTAGGACTTTCCGTGGGCTCTTTCTCAACATCTTGTTCATTTTCTTTGTTTGATTGTCGATTTCAACTCTTTAGTGGTGGTAAAATAAAGAATAAATTACTTGCCTTACTTAAATTTCTGTTTTATGTAACCACACGGAACATGACATAGCATACTAAATTCGGTGTCCCGGTTTTTATTACTATGTTACGTCTATTCTATGAGACCAGACTGGCCGCCGAGGTCCGGTAGCCTATCAACCATCAGCAGACCGAGAGGGCTCCGGCGCCAGAGTCTCACACCCGCAGCTGAATAGCGGAACTTGTTCTCTTTCCCAAGCCAAGTCTCATAAAGTCTCTGTGTTTCCCGGCTCTCTGCGCATGTGGACGTTTTCTCTCAGTCCCTCTCGAACACTTGATCCAGCAATCCCCACCACCGCCGACCACGCACACACCACCGGGCCACACCAACAGCCCCGCTCACCTTACGGGACAGAAGCGGTATCATGGCCGGCTTTAGGACACTGTTCCCGGGGTTGCTGCTGCTGCTGGTCGCTGGTCTGCCGGGGGGACAGGGACAGGGACGGGGAAGTGAGAGGGTGTACTACGTGGGAATCAGAGAGATTAACTGGGACTACGCTCCGACTGGCAGGAACCTCATCAACGGGAAAAACATTGCGGACGATGAGTGAGTTCAGTTTGACATGCTGTAGTTAGTTTACATGTGTGTTGTGTTATTTGTTTACCGGGGCGTATTGTGTGAAGATACCCGACATTCATGAACAGGAATACAGCGTGAAGAATTGTCATCGTTATTTCATGTCACCATAACACATGCAGTGTTTGACCAGTGTTTGCAGTGTTCATACGAAAAGCGATAGTCTAGTTTCACCACTTCGAACTGCGTAATGGTTTGGGTCAGGGTGTTGTGGGGTGTGACGGTGGCGGGGTCACCTCAAACCGCTAGCCCCGTGAGGTAGCTACCAGATTGATAAGGACCTCTTTCTTTCTGCTAATGATGCCAACTATTTTAAAATACATTTACATTTACATTTACATTTTAGTAACCGAAACGGCGCCTCTCTTGTCTCAGCAAATTGTCTATAATGTTTTATCTAATATATGTATGCCGGTGCCCCCGAAACCCATTAAAAATGTTATTTATTACAATGTTAAAATGAGGTGCTTTGTAACACCAAAACTAGTGGCAACTGAGCTGTCACACCAACGTGAAACAGACGAAACCTTAACTTTGCTGGAGTATTGAAACACATCATCCTGAGATGTTCTGAACCGTTACATGGTGTGCTGTAACAGCTAGTGATGGGTCATGCGCACAAGCATCGGCTCTGAGAGCCGGCTCTTTGTAGTGAATCAGAAGAGCCGGCTCGCATCGAGTGAGAGCCGGCTCCCAGTTTTTTGCCCATTCGCTGCTTAGGTTTCACTTTCACAGAGGTCTGTTATGATTGGCCAGCATGGCGACCAGCATGCGGCATTCACGTGAGAATTAAGGATGTGTAAACAGAGAGGGGGCGGGGCAGACACACCACTTGACTCCACTGCAAGTGAAGAGAGAGACAGAGCGGACTGAGGAGCGTGTGTGCGTCTTGCATTGTCGTGTCGTTTAACTATGAGTGACACTAGAAAGCGAAGCAGCATCTGGCTGCAGTTTAAAGATATTGGGAACAAGAAAGCAGAGTGCCTTCACTGCAAAACGAAGGTCACTATAAGAGCAGGTTCCACCACAAACCTGCATAGACATACAAGAACTGTCCATCCTACAGTGCAGTTAGAGGAGAGAGGGCAAGCCAGCTCACCATCTACTGATCCTGGTGTGTCTCATACCAGAACAACAGCTGCTGTAACGTCTACTGCCATCCCCATGCGTGCAAGTATAACCTCTCCTACTGCAACTCAAAGCAAAATAAGTCAGTTTTTACCTAAACTGATGACCCCAGCCAAACAGCACAGTATTGATGATGAGTTGGCTAAAATGGTAGCTTCTGATTTTCAACCCTTTTCCATTGTGGAGGACAAAGGAATGAAAAACTTTGTCAAAGCCCTAAATCCCACATACACTCTACCCAGTAGAAAAACACTTTCCCAAACAATGATCCCAAAACTATATGACACAGAACGTGCATTATGGCAAGAAAGGGTGACAAAAGCTCCATCAGTTTGCCTGACAACTGACTGCTGGACCTCCAGAACAACCTGCTCTTTCATGTCTGTCACTTGCCACTTTATTGAAGATTACAAGATGACATCTTGCCTTCTGGACTGCTTCGAGTTCACCGACAGACACACTGCAGAAAACTTGGCAGTGGAGCTACTAAGAGTGGCAAAAGAGTGGCAAGTAGAGGACAAAGTGGTGTGCTGTGTGAGTGATAATGCTGCAAACATCACCAAAGCCATAAAAGTTTTGAAGTGGACCCATCACCCATGTCTGGCGCATACACTAAACCTGGTGGTTAGAGATGCTCTGAAGGTGATCAAAACAACCGTGGATAAGGTGAAGGCTGTTGTGGAGTTTTTCCACAAAAGCACAGTAGCAGCACAGAAGCTAAAGTCCACACAGCGCCAAATGGGGATTCCTGAACTGAGGCCCAAACAAGAGTGTGCCACCAGGTGGAACTCAACATTTGATATGTTGAAACGAATGCTTGAAATAAAAGATGCCATCATCTCCACCCTGGCCCTCATCAACGCATCTATTGAGCCATTAAGCCAAGAGGAATGGGAGCTGGTGAAAGAGGTCTGCGCCGTCCTGCAACCATTCCAGGAGGTGACTGTGGAGATAAGTGCAGACAGGTACCTAGAACCATTGAAGCATTGTTTTCTCTACTACTATTCAGTCACTATTATACATTGCAAACACAACACATACAGTATAATGCATCACGTATAATATGCCACATACTTTTAAAAAACTAAATTCTAAAAGTTGCTGTTTTCTCTCCTTCAGCTATGTCACAGCCTCGAAAATGCTCCTGCTTTGCAAAGGTCTGCAGCTGGTGACAGCCGAGAACCAATGGACAGTAACTGTGCAGAAAGTGAAGGAATTAGTTGCAGCTCTTTGTTCAGCCATGGACCGCAAATTTCTGCGGATGGAGTACAACACTGTCCTTTCAGAAACTACCTTATTGGATCCAAGGTTTAAAAAACTTGCCTTCAGTGATCGTAGAGCTGTTGATGAAGCTCTTCAGAGGATTAGTGCAGCAGCAGCAGCAAAATGCACCCCCAGCAGCCAGCCAGCTCCACCATTACAGGGCCAAGTGGAGGAGGAGCAGCAAACCTCTGCTGTTTGGAGGCTTTTTGATGACAGAGCTACAGGAGATGCTTCAAGGAGAAATCCGACAGCTGATGCTATAATGGAGGTGAGGAGCTACCTTGAGGAGCCCCTCATCCAGAGAGCAGAAGACCCACTGAGCTGGTGGCAGGCCAAGGCCTCAGTCTTTCCACTCCTGGTGAAGGTGATGGAGGGGAGACTATGTATTGTTGCCACATCAGTTCCTTCTGAGAGAATCTTCTCCAAAACAGGGCAGATACTCACGGAGAGGCGAAATCGTATCAGGCCTATCAGCCCATCCAAGCTGAGGCATCTGATCTTCCTGAATGCCAACCTGCCCTGAGGACTAATGCTGTTTGCTGGAGTTTGGTTCTGGTTTTGATTCTGTTCTGTGGATTTGTTTGAAGTTTATTGTTAATTTGTGCAATAAAAAAGTTTAATTGAAATAAACAAATGTAAGAGTGGTTTTGTCACAGAATAAATGCACAGAATTAGGCATTATAAGGTCTCTCATAAAAACACTGAAAGCAAAAGGGTTTTCAACACATAAACCATGATTTTTTTTCAAAGTTAAGGTAAAATATAGGCTACAAAAGATCCTAAATAAAGAGCCGTTCGGGAGTCGAAAGAGCCGGCTCTTCTTTGGGAGCCGAGTCAAAAGAGCCGGCTCTCAGAAAAGAGCCGAACTTCCCATCATTAGTAACAGCACCTTGCCAGAGACTGGGAGCACTACCGGAAATGGCTGTTTTGAGTTCTGTTTAGTGCAGATTAAGATACCTTCTCTTTTGGTGTGATATCCTCTCTCTATAGCTTCTAAACATTATTATGGTGTTTCAAATCCTGTCTAGTGAAAAATTAGATAACTTCTTCTGGACTAGGATTTTTAATGTTTAATATTGGCCCACATGGCAAAACCTGGTTGAAAAGACATCAGTATGATGTATGTCTTATTCTGGTCGCAAACTGGTTGAAAAAGGAACATTTTTTAAAGGTATTTTTACTGACCAGAATATTACATATTTTTCTGACCGCCATACATAATTCTGACGTCTATACTATGTGCTGTGTTATGTAGTCTGCTGGTCATAGTTAAGACCTCCCCATAACCTGGTAATGACCACCTGACGACAGCTTATTACTCTACCTTATTACCTACTACCTACAAAAAAGGGGTTCTTCAGTTGTCCCCATAGAATAACCCTTTTTGGTTCCAAGGGAGAAGCCTTTTTGGTTCCACGTAGAAGCCGTTTGGTTTCCATGTAGAACCCTCTGTAGAAAGGGTCCTTCACAGAACCCAAAGGGATTCTACCTGGAACCAAACAAGGTTCTCCAAAGGGTTCTCCAATGGACACAGCCGAATAAGAACCCTTTTAGGTTCTAGGTAGCACCTTTTTTTTTCTAAGAGCGTACTGTAAAAAGTATTGCAGACGATATAAAGTTGGATATTGAAAACATTGTTCATTACATTTCTATTTGTTTCCATAGTCACCAAATAAAGTTAATCTGCAACATATTCTTACATTTGAAAATAGATCAAGCAATGGCAAAAACAAATCTCCATCACAATTTTTTTCACACATCTGCATACAGTAATTGTTTTATAATTCACCCACAGAAGTTACATGCATAGAAATACTGGGAGTATATAAAGGCCCATTGTTTTATTTGATTAGTAAGAGTGGTGTGATGTGGTAGATCCTCATCAAGGACCTCTGAGCCCAGAAGGCCCTCTGGGGCATAGAGTCTTGTGATGGGTCAGATCTGCAGTGAAGAGAATCGGTGCGTTACAACTTTATCAATTTGAGATGTTATAAGCAAAATATAAAAGGACATTCTTGAAGAAACTTTGTGGACTCAGCTGGCTAAAAGTATTTTCTTGGTACTAGTTGAAGAATATTTTGGTAGTTAGTTTGAAGGTAGGCCTTGAAATACATCCACAGGTACACCTCCAATTGACTCAAATGATGTCAATTAGCCTATCAGAAGCTTCTAAAGCCATCATTTTCTGGAATTTTCCAAGCTCTTTAAAGGCACAGTCAACTTAGTGTATGTAAACTTCTGACCCACTGGAATTGTAATACAGTGAATTATATGTGAAATAATCTGTCTGTTAACAGTTAGATGTGTCATGCACAAAGTAGATGTCCTAACTGACTTGCCAAAACTATAGTTTGTTAACAAGACATTTGTGGAGTGGTTGAAAAACGAGTTTTAATGACTCCAAACTAATTGTATGTAAACTTCCGACTTCAACTGTACATACTTTGCGTCCTTCTCCAACATGGCTCGGCATATTTCAGGACTTTCCAGAGGACCCGCAACACATCAACCTCCTGAGTTGTCTAGCTTTTCATGACACCTGCTGCATATTTAAAAAATAAAATAACGAGTAGCATAATGTGGACATAACAGTAAAATATCTTTAACAGTCAGAATCTACTCAACATGGAAAGTTGAGGAAAAGGCATGTTCGCTCCTCTGTCCATTCATATCGAAGTGGGACATTAATTCATTGTTCATCAAACGGAAACATTTTTAAGAAACGGATATCAGGATATCAAAAATTAGACAGTAGTTGGATAATGAAAATGTTTAACTCCTCTCTAAATAGTTAAGTTTTGCTTAATCCTAATCAGTGTTGTGTTTGAGACCACATAAAGTGAGTCCGAGTCAAGACCAAGACCGAAGATGAGACTGAGTCAAAGGAAAGGAAAGGGTTAACATGGAAGAGAAAAAAAGATCCAATCAGGATTTTTCTTTGCTGTCTCTGGGGAGATAAATCTAGCTAGCTAAGTCAGCCATTGGCTAGGCCATCAGAAGCTAGATAAAGGCATCTGCCATTCAACTGTATTAGGGCAACATTTTGGAGTGACAATGGAATCAACCAATCACATTTTGACTTAATGGGTGGACCGTTTTTACAATATCGTATGGAAACTTCTGCCTTCTTGAATGCCAACAGGTCACTGCGCAATAGCAAGCAGTAGTTTTCTTACGGGCTAGCTAGCTAGCTTTTATTGTCTGCTAGTTTGCAACGGCTGCAGCAGGTGTTATCAAAGAGGATGTTGTTGTTAATTTGTCAGCTTCTCCCTTTTCAAGAATAACTTTCAACAAGAGGTTAAGTTTCAAATTATTATCATCTGGAGAGTGGAACTGAGTTTTTTATTGCAGCCTGCTTGCTGTTGTTAGCCATCTCTTTGAAAGTAACTTGTGTGTGAAACATTGTTGCATTTAAAGTGGAACTGAGAGCATTTTAGCAACATGAAATCTTATTACAATCTGTTCATATACACCCCCAGGAAGAATATATTTGTGGAAATTACCACCAGGGACACCTGAAGTCAATATTAAATGAATAATTATTTATTATCAGAAAGCTGGAGAGGTTCCAACTAACTTAATGCACCATAGTACACGTCGGTCGGGAGCTCCGCCGGGGCAGTCCCGTTAGTTCTCTTATATACTGCTTACACAGACAAGTTATATTTGCATGATTTACATAATTCATAATTCATAATTAATTAATCATTATCGTTTGGTTCCAGCATGTGACCGACCAATACCTCACGAGGCTTCTTCTCTCCAAGCTGAGACCTTGAAACTGAGATACCCCCCCTTTCGGTTCTCAAAGCAATGTTCTGGGTGTACTGGCCGGCTCCCCTCTCTCCACTGGGATTCTCTGCCTCTGAAGCTATTACAGGGGTTGAGTCACTGGCTTGCAAGTGCTCTCCCATGCCGTCCCTAGGAGAGGTGCATCACGTCTTGACAGGCTTTTTTCACTGTACTCGACTTGAGTGGGTTGAGTCACTGACCTGATTTTCCTGTCCGGTTTGTCGCCAAATTGCTTATACTGATAGTGAGGATTCCTTCCATCAGTCACTTGCATGAACCCAGTGGAATTGGAAAAGCACAAATATAACATTTTCCTTCACAATATGACACTTAAAAAAAAACATCTGACAAGCCACCACTTACGTTTTCATAAATTCTTAGAATGTTTGGGAATTACGTATACTAAGGCATTTGTGAAAATTCTGTAGCAATATAGAGTGGTAAAGCGGCCGTGCGTTTGGACAATTAATAGACACTGCAGTAAATAAAACCAAATAAAACCATCTGTTTTGTCCAGGACCGGAGTCTACACAGACCGGTGTATTATAGCTAATCAGAGCTACAGCAGACCTTTATACAAACAAGCCATTTGCCACACGGGCCTGCCATCATTCACTTTGAACTGGACTGTGTGTTTACAGGCAGTTGCAACAGCGCGACTTTAGATCATTAGAACTTATTCGCCAAAAGCCACAAAATACACCAGAATGGATTTCTGCAAATATGTAAACACCACGGGAGTCCTCTTACATTTGGGAACTTTACAGACCTATTGATCAAACAACCATGAAAAGGTAGGCGCTCTCTTTCCCTCAGTTATGCACATCAACAACAACAAGATCAACAACTAATGCTAGCCAGAGCAAGATGAGCTAAAATCTAAAGAAGGAACATTAGATAAAACCTCTCAAATCTTTCAGCTAGTTGGCTGTCAAAATTGCACTGATAAACAATGGGGAATAGTAGCCTGCTCGTCCTTCTGCAGCTAGCCTGCCAATGCATGCTTGTCCCAACCAAGGTACCCAAGCTAACTGGCTAAAGTTGGCTAGCTTGCTACTTCCAGACACAAATGAGAGAACACCTCACTCTGACCATTTTATTCGCCATAGCAGAGCTGGATAGGCTGTTTACATGTTATCTAGAACGTTCTTGACTAACTTAGTTTTTTTTGCATACGTTTACTGACACCGGTCATATTCAGCAGGTGTTTCACATTCGTAAATTCATCAGTTGTTCTGCGCTCTGCCACACTCAGACGAGAGTTCTCTGAAATCAGAGTAGATAACCTGCGTGAAATTGCGAACGCAAGAGAATTGCTAACTGGATAACAGTCATTCAAGTTCTTGCTAGCTAACCAAACGACACCTGCATCTCTAGCTGTGTATAGCCACCGAAAAACGATATGAGGGGAAGAAGTCAGTCACTCACCCACTCCTCCGATGACATGACATCCTTCTGGCAGCTATCTAGCTAATGTTAGGCTCCGTGTTTTTAGCTTGCTAATTAAATAGATGCGCTAGCCTATTAGCCACGTTATGACTGACTTGTGATCATTAAACCTGCTAGTTTGATTGTATTAACATTCCCAGCCTTAGTTACATTTGTCCGTTTTTGTCCAGAATATTGAGTCAATGAAACTGAAACAGTGCATCCCGAATGGAGGCAGCAAACAATGTAACAGGCCAGCTGTGATTTACAACCTGATAGCAATATTGTCCGACACCGTGACAAGACACTTAATATGTGGTCTGGAGGCCAGATCAGACCGGACACTGTTGTAATATTCAAACAAGTTTTTATAACACATAATCCATAATAAACATAGCTCCATAATCCCGTACAGAGGTTCTCCAATTGAGGACAGCTTGGCAGGTTAAAAAAAGAAAGTTAAATGTGTGTAAAGAGGCAATAAAGAGACAATAATATATTATGTTGTTCAAAAGTTATGTGTCCGTCATATCATTCCTGCAACACAGTGTTAGAAATGGGTGTAATTGGCAAATCTCTTCCTCTTCTCTGCAACTGTGAGTTTGAGTGAGCGACAGGGAAATTGCTTATCCCAGTTACTAATAAGCATGCACCCATTAAGAAAATGACTGTAAAAACGGTTAAATCCCCGTGGATTGATGAGGAATTGAAACATTTAATGGTTGAGAGGGATGAGGCAAAAGGAATGGCAAATAAGTCTGGCTGCACAATCGATTGGCAAACGTATTGCAGATTGAAAAATCATATGACTAAACTGAATAAAAAGAAGAAGAAACTGTACTATGAAACTATGAGACAAAGATAAATGAATAAAG
>NW_028160087.1:77500-132218 GCF_964263955.1 Coregonus lavaretus
AACAGAGTAGAACAGAACAGAACAGAACAGAGCAGAGTAGAACAGAACAGAACAGAGTAGAACAGAACAGAGCAGAACAGAACAGAACAGAGTAGAACAGAACAGAACAGAGTAGAACAGAACAGAACAGAACAGAGTAGAACAGAACAGAACAGAGTAGAACAGAACAGAACAGAACAGAGTAGAACAGAACAGAACAGAACAGAGTAGAACAGAACAGAACAGAGTAGAACAGAGTAGAACAGAACAGAACAGAGTAGAACAGAACAGAACAGAGTAGAACAGAACAGAGTAGAACAGAGTAGAACAGAACAGAACAGAACAGAGTAGAACAGAACAGAGTAGAACAGAACAGAGTAGAACAGAACAGAGTAGAACAGAACAGAACAGAACAGAGTAGAACAGAGTAGAACAGAACAGAGCAGAACAGATGATCAGACCATTAGTAGCAGACTAAGACCAGTGTCCAGTTCCCTTTACTCTCTCTCTCTGTTCCCAGCTTCTTTGTCTATTGTTGGTTGGACATCTACAACAGAACACAACTGGTGCTGGTCTATAATATCCAAGCTGGCAACACTGCTGTCTACTCCCATAATATCCAAGCTGGCAACACTGCTGTCTACTCCCCACCTTGTTGCACATTTTTGGGCTTGTTGTTTGTCTGAAGAGAGCTGCTATTTTCATGTCAGACAGAATCAGATAACAGGAAGACGAACAAAGACAACACATAAGAAACATTAGAAAGACAGAGACAGACAGACATACAGGCAGACAGACAGACAGACAGACAGACATACAGGCAGACAGGAAGACAGGAAGACCGACATACAGGCAGACAGGAAGACAGGAAGACCGACATACAGGCAGACAGGAAGACAGGAAGACCGACATACAGGCAGACAGACATACAGGCAGACAGACATACAGGCAGACAGACATACAGGCAGACAGGCAGACAGACATACAGGCAGACAGGAAGACAGGAAGACAGGAAGACAGGAAGACCGACATACAGGCAGACAGACATACAGGCAGACAGACATACAGGCAGACAGGCAGACAGACATACAGGCAGACAGGAAGACCGACATACAGGCAGACAGACAGGCAGGCAGGCAGGCAGGCAGACAGACAGGCAGACAGGAAGACAGGAAGACAGGAAGACCGACATACAGGCAGACAGACATACAGGCAGACAGACATACAGGCAGACAGACAGGCAGACAGACATACAGGCAGACAGGAAGACCGACATACAGGCAGACAGACAGGCAGGCAGGCAGGCAGGCAGACATACAGGCAGACAGGAAGACCGACATACAGGCAGACAGGAAGACCGACATACAGGCAGACAGGAAAACAGACATATAGGCAGACAGAAAGACAGACATACAGGCAGACAGACAGACAGACAGGCAGACAGACAGGCAGGCAGACAGACAGGAAGACAGACAGGAAGACAGACAGACAGACAGGAAGACAGACAGACAGACATGCAGGCAGACAGACAGACAGGCAGGCAGACAGACAGGAAGACAGACAGACAGACAGACAGACAGGCAGGCAGGCAGGCAGGCAGGCAGGCAGGCAGGCAGGCAGGCAGGCAGGCAGGCAGGCAGGCAGACAGACAGACAGACAGACAGACAGACAGACATAGCTCCCAGATGTTGCTTGTAGGTTAAAGGAGAGAGGAGAGATGTTTTAGAGGCTGTCATTACAGACCATTACAGATAAAAAGTCAGAACACACCACAGTTGACCTCTTTGCCTCTGGATTACACAATGTCTGAGCCAGGAAGTGACCTCTCTGCCTCTGGATTACACAACGTCTGAGCCAGGAAGTGACCGCTGCTTCTGCTCTTCAGAGAATGTCATGGGGTTTTCCGTGATTTACCAACATTCCTCTGTCCAATGGTGTCCTGGCCTGCCTCTCTCTCTGTTTCTCTGTTTCTCTCTCTCTCTCTCTCTCTCTCTCTGTTTCTCTCTGTCTCTCTCTCTGTCTCTCTCTCTGTCTCTCTCTCAATTCAATTTCAATTTAAGGGCTTTATTGGCATGGGAAACGTATGTTAACATTGCCAAAGCAAGTGAAGTAGATAGTAAACAAAAGTGAAATAAACAATAAATATTAACAGTAAACATTACACTCAGAAGTTCCAAAAGAATAAAGACATTTCAAATGTCATATTATGTCTATATACAGTGTTATAATGATGTGCAAATAGTTAAAGTACAAATGGGAAAATAAATCAACATAAATATGGGTTGTATTTACAATGGTGTTTGTTCTTCACTGGTTGCCCTTTTCTTGTGGCAACAGGTCACAAATCTTGCTGCTGTGATGGCACACTGTGGTATTTCACCCAATAGATAAGGGAGTTTATCAAAATTGGGTTTGTTTTCAAATTCTTTGTGGGTCTGTGTAATCTGAGGGAAATATGTGTCTCTAATATGGTCATACATTTGGCAGGAGGTTAGGAAGTGCAGCTCAGTTTCCACCTCATTTTGTGGGCAGTGTGCACATAGCCTGTCTTCTCTTGAGAGCCAGGTCTGCCTACGGCGGCCTTTCTCAATAGCAAGGCTATGCTCACTGAGTCTGTACATAGTCAAAGATTTCCTTAAATTTGGGTCAGTCACAGTGGTCAGGTATTCTGGGGCCAAATAGCATTCTAGTTAGCTCAGTTTTTTTGTTAATTCTTTCCAATGTGTCAAGTAATTCTCTTTTTGCTTTCTCATGATGGCTTTGTTATGGAAGGTTTGGGAATCGCTTCCTTTTAAGTGGTTATATAATTTAATGGCTCCTCTCTCTGTCTCTCTCTCTCTCTCTCTCTCTCTCTCTCTCTCTGTGTGTGTGTGTCCAGTACAGTATGCATAAACAGACAGTGTATGTATATACAGTAAGCAGGGACAAGAAGCGATAACATGACTGAAGACAGTGACTTTACTGTGTCAGGTGATTACAGACCCAAAGGTCACTGCTTCTCTCCATCTGTGTTTATAGGGCACACACGCACACACACACACACGCACACACGCACACACACACACACACACGCACACACGCACACACACACACACACACGCACACACACACACACACACACACACGCACACGCACACGCACACGCACACACACACACGGACACACACACACGCACACACGTACACACACACACACACGTGGAGGTTGGAGTTTGAATGGAGATAAGCCCAGGTAGGGACGGATGTCATCAGGTTATAACCATTATTTGGAGATAAGATTATATTATATTATATGAAACTAGCAGACAAACACACAACAACATTTACATTTTAGTCATTTAGCAGACACTCTTATCCACAGTGACCTACAGTTAGTGAGTGCATACATTATTATTTTTATTTTTTATTTTTATTTTTCATACTGGCCCCCCATGGGAATCGAACCCACAACCCTGGCGTTGCAAATGCCATGCTCTACCAACTGAGCTACATCCCCTGCCGGCCATTCCCTCCCCTTCCCTGGACGACGCTGGGCCAATTGTGCGCCGCCCCATGGGGTCTCCCAGTCGCGGCCGGCTACGACAGAGCCTGGATTCGAACCAGGATCTCTAGTGGCACAGCTAGCATACTTCAGACAAACACTCCACTATATACCAGTCAGGTCCCAACGTTAAAAAGAGATGTTATCTAATTCAGACTAACCTGGAGAAGGTTCAAGAGAAAGTTAGAACCAGTTCTCTAACTATATGTGTTTCTCCATCTCTCCACCAGAGGTGCTGTATCCAGCTATACCTACCTCTGGCTATAATAATAATACTATAGTAATAATAATTTAAAAAACTATAAAATGTTACAAATGTTATGGTTAAAAATGTTCATGTTTTACTGTGACTTGTTGTAGGCTCCTAAGTGGAACATAAGGTTAAAAACCAAGCCAAACTTAAGAAAACTAAACAAAAAATATATATAATAATAATAATAATACTGTTATACTCCATCTCTCCACTAGGGGGCGCTGTACCCGGGGGACCAGCAATACTTACCACTGGATAGTATAATATAAATATTATAATACTGCTGTTTTTCTCTCTCCACCAGGGGCGCTGTATCCAGACGGTACGTCAGACAGACTGAAGCATGATGACAGTGTGACCCCCGGGGCCAGCTATACTTACCGCTGGGAGGTGCGTCCTGAGTTCTCCCCTACAGAGGGAGACGCAGCATGTCTGACCTGGGTATACCACTCCCACGTAGAGGCTCCTAGAGATATCACTGCTGGACTTATAGGAGCTCTGCTCACCTGCAAGAAAGGTCTGTGTATTCCCCTACCTCAACACTAACAATAACCCCCAATATTCACCTGAGAGAAAGGTCTGTGTATTCCCCTACCTCAACACTAACAATAACCCCCAATACCTGAGAGAAAGGTCTGTGTATTCCCCTGCCTCAGCACTAACAATAACCCCCAATACTCACCTGAGAGAAAGGTCTGTGTATTCCCCTACCTCAACACTAACAATAACCCCCAATACTCATCTGAGAGAAAGGTCTGTGTATTCCCCTACCTCAGCACTTACAATAACCCCCAATGCTCACCTGAGAGAAAGGTCTGTGTATTCCCCTACCTCAGCACTAACAATAACCCCCAATACCTGAGAGAAAGGTCTGTGTATTCCCCTACCTCAACACTAACAATAACCCCCAATACCTGAGAGAAAGGTCTGTGTATTCCCCTACCTCAGCACTAACAATAACCCCCAATACTCACCTGAGAGAAAGGTCTGTGTATTCCCCTACCTCAACACTAACAATAACCCCCAATACCTGAGAGAAAGGTCTGTGTATTCCCCTACCTCAGCACTAACAATAACCCCCAATACTCACCTGAGAGAAAGGTCTGTGTATTCCCCTACCTCAGCACTAACAATAACCCCCAATACTCACCTGAGAGAAAGGTCTGTGTATTCCCCTACCTCAACACTAACAATAACCCCCAATACCTGAGAGAAAGGTCTGTGTATTCCCCTACCTCAGCACTAACAATAACCCCCAATACTCACCTGAGAGAAAGGTCTGTGTATTCCCCTACCTCAGCACTAACAATAACCCCCAATACTCACCTGAGAGAAAGGTCTGTGTATTCCCCTACCTCAGCACTAACAATAACCCCCAATACTCACCTGAGAGAAAGGTCTGTGTATTCCCCTACCTCAGCACTAACAATAACCCCCAATACCTGAGAGAAAGGTCTGTGTATTCCCCTACCTCAACACTAACAATAACCCCCAATACTCACCTGAGAGAAAGGTCTGTGTATTCCCCTACCTCAGCACTAACAATAACCCCCAATACATGAGAGAAAGGTCTGTGTATTCCCCTACCTCAGCACTAACAATAACCCCCAATACCTGAGAGAAAGGTCTGTGTATTCCCCTACCTCAGCACTAACAATAACCCCCAATACATGAGAGAAAGGTCTGTGTATTCCCCTACCTCAGCACTAACAATAACCCCCAATACCTGAGAGAAAGGTCTGTGTATTCCCCTACCTCAGCACTAACAATAACCCCCAATACCTGAGAGAAAGGTCTGTGTATTCCCCTACCTCAGCACTAACAATAACCCCCAATGTCTGAGAGAAAGGTCTGTGTATTCCCCTACCTCAGCACTAACAATAACCCCCAATACCTGAGAGAAAGGTCTGTGTATTCCCCTACCTCAGCACTTACAATAACCCCCAATGCTCACCTGAGAGAAAGGTCTGTGTATTCCCCTACCTCAGCACTTACAATAACCCCCAATGCTCACCTGAGAGAAAGGTCTGTGTATTCCCCTACCTCAACACTAACAATAACCCCCAATACTCACCTGAGAGAAAGGTCTGTGTATTCCCCTACCTCAGCACTTACAATAACCCCCAATGCTCACCTGAGAGAAAGGTCTGTGTATTCCCCTACCTCAACACTAACAATAACCCCCAATATTCACCTGAGAGAAAGGTCTGTGTATTCCCCTACCTCAACACTAACAATAACCCCCAATACCTGAGAGAAAGGTCTGTGTATTCCCCTGCCTCAGCACTAACAATAACCCCCAATACTCACCTGAGAGAAAGGTCTGTGTATTCCCCTACCTCAACACTAACAATAACCCCCAATACTCATCTGAGAGAAAGGTCTGTGTATTCCCCTACCTCAGCACTTACAATAACCCCCAATGCTCACCTGAGAGAAAGGTCTGTGTATTCCCCTACCTCAGCACTAACAATAACCCCCAATACCTGAGAGAAAGGTCTGTGTATTCCCCTACCTCAACACTAACAATAACCCCCAATACCTGAGAGAAAGGTCTGTGTATTCCCCTACCTCAGCACTAACAATAACCCCCAATACTCACCTGAGAGAAAGGTCTGTGTATTCCCCTACCTCAACACTAACAATAACCCCCAATACCTGAGAGAAAGGTCTGTGTATTCCCCTACCTCAGCACTAACAATAACCCCCAATACTCACCTGAGAGAAAGGTCTGTGTATTCCCCTACCTCAGCACTAACAATAACCCCCAATACTCACCTGAGAGAAAGGTCTGTGTATTCCCCTACCTCAACACTAACAATAACCCCCAATACCTGAGAGAAAGGTCTGTGTATTCCCCTACCTCAGCACTAACAATAACCCCCAATACTCACCTGAGAGAAAGGTCTGTGTATTCCCCTACCTCAGCACTAACAATAACCCCCAATACTCACCTGAGAGAAAGGTCTGTGTATTCCCCTACCTCAGCACTAACAATAACCCCCAATACTCACCTGAGAGAAAGGTCTGTGTATTCCCCTACCTCAGCACTAACAATAACCCCCAATACCTGAGAGAAAGGTCTGTGTATTCCCCTACCTCAACACTAACAATAACCCCCAATACTCACCTGAGAGAAAGGTCTGTGTATTCCCCTACCTCAGCACTAACAATAACCCCCAATACATGAGAGAAAGGTCTGTGTATTCCCCTACCTCAGCACTAACAATAACCCCCAATACCTGAGAGAAAGGTCTGTGTATTCCCCTACCTCAGCACTAACAATAACCCCCAATACATGAGAGAAAGGTCTGTGTATTCCCCTACCTCAGCACTAACAATAACCCCCAATACCTGAGAGAAAGGTCTGTGTATTCCCCTACCTCAGCACTAACAATAACCCCCAATACCTGAGAGAAAGGTCTGTGTATTCCCCTACCTCAGCACTAACAATAACCCCCAATGTCTGAGAGAAAGGTCTGTGTATTCCCCTACCTCAGCACTAACAATAACCCCCAATACCTGAGAGAAAGGTCTGTGTATTCCCCTACCTCAGCACTTACAATAACCCCCAATGCTCACCTGAGAGAAAGGTCTGTGTATTCCCCTACCTCAGCACTTACAATAACCCCCAATGCTCACCTGAGAGAAAGGTCTGTGTATTCCCCTACCTCAACACTAACAATAACCCCCAATACTCACCTGAGAGAAAGGTCTGTGTATTCCCCTACCTCAGCACTTACAATAACCCCCAATGCTCACCTGAGAGAAAGGTCTGTGTATTCCCCTACCTCAACACTAACAATAACCCCCAATACTCACCTGAGAGAAAGGTCTGTGTATTCCCCTACCTCAGCACTTACAATAACCCCCAATGCTCACCTGAGAGAAAGGTCTGTGTATTCCCCTACCTCAGCACTAACAATAACCCCCAATACCTGAGAGAAAGGTCTGTGTATTCCCCTACCTCAGCACTAACAATAACCCCCAATACATGAGAGAAAGGTCTGTGTATTCCCCTACCTCAGCACTTACAATAACCCCCAATACCTGAGAGAAAGGTCTGTGTATTCCCCTACCTCAGCACTAACAATAACCCCCAATACCTGAGAGAAAGGTCTGTGTATTCCCCTACCTCAGCACTAACAATAACCCCCAATACCTGAGAGAAAGGTCTGTGTATTCCCCTACCTCAACACTTACAATAACCCCCAATGCTCACCTGAGAGAAAGGTCTGTGTGAGGGGGAGGGTGCTTGTGTGTTAATCTGTGAACTAACTATAAACCCTTTATAAAACGTAAATGAATACCCATTAAAGTGTTGCCCATCGTACCTTAATCTGTATTTAGATGGAGACATTGTTCTGATGTTTAATGTAGAAAATTAATGTAAATCTACAGTGGGGAAAAAAAAGTATTTAGTCAGCCACCAATTGTGGCCTTAAAACCAATCACCCACTTAACAAGATGAGAGAGGCCTGTAATTTTCATCATAGGTACACGTCAACTATGACAGACAAATTGAGATTTTTTTTCTCCAGAAAATCACATTGTAGGATTTTTAATGAATTTATTTGCAAATTATGGTGGAAAATAAGTATTTGGTCACCTACAAACAAGCAAGATTTCTGGCTCTCACAGACCTGTAACTTCTTCTTTAAGAGGCTCCTCTGTCCTCCACTCGTTACCTGTATTAATGGCACCTGTTTGAACTTGTTATCAGTATAAAAGACACCTGTCCACAACCTCAAACAGTCACACTCCAAACTCCACTATGGCCAAGACCAAAGAGCTGTCAAAGGACACCAGAAACAAAATTGTAGACCTGCACCAGGCTGGGAAGACTGAATCTGAAATAGGTAAGCAGCTTGGTTTGAAGAAATCAACTGTGGGAGCAATTATTAGGAAATGGAGGACATACAAGACCACTGATAATCTCCCTCGATCTGGGATCTCTCCCCGTGGGGTCAAAATGATCACAAGAATGGTGAGCAAAAATCCCAGAACCACACGGGGGGACCTAGTGAATGAACTGCAGAGAGCTGGGACCAAAGTAACAAAGCCTACCATCAGTAACACACTACGCCGCCAGGGACTCAAATCCTGCAGTGCCAGACGTGTCCCCCTGCTTAAGCCAGTACATGTCCAGGCCCGTCTGAAGTTTGCTAGAGTGCATTTGGATGATCCAGAAGAGGATTGGGAGAATGTCATATGGTCAGATGAAACCAAAATATAACTTTTTGGTAAAAACTCAACTCGTCGTGTTTGGAGGACAAATAATGCTGAGTTGCATTCAAAGAACACCATACCTACTGTGAAGCATGGGGGTGGAAACATCATGCTTTGGGGCTGTTTTTCTGCAAAGGGACCAGGACGACTGATCCGTGTAAAGGAAAGAATGAATGGGGCCATGTATCGTGAGATTTTGAGTGAAAACCTCCTTCCATCAACAAGGGCTTTGAAGATGAAACGTGGCTGGGTCTTTCAGCATGACTATGATCCCAAACACACCGCCCGGGCAACGAAGGAGTGGCTTCGTAAGAAGCATTTCAAGGTCCTGGAGTGGCCTAGCCAGTCTCCAGATCTCAACCCCATAGAAAATCTTTGGAGGGAGTTGAAAGTCCGTGTTGCCCAGCGACAGCCCCAAAACATCACTGCTCTAGAGGAGATCTGCATGGAGGAATGGGCCAAAATACCAGCAACAGTGTGTGAAAACCTTGTGAAGACTTACAGAAAACGTTTGACCTGTGTCATTGCCAACAAAGGGTATATAACAAAGTATTGAGAAACTTTTGTTATTGACCAAATACTTATTTTCCACCATAATTTGCAAATAAATTCATAAAAAATCCTACAATGTGATTTTCTGGATTTTTTTTTCTCATTTTGTCTGTCATAGTTGACGTGTACCTATGATGAAAATTACAGGCCTCTCTCATCTTTTTAAGTGGGAGAACTTGCACAATTGGTGGCTGACTAAATACTTTTTTCCCCACTGTAAATGGTGTTGTGTTAACTAGGTGTTCTGACAGACGAGGGTCGTGTAGACGTAGACAGAGACGTGGTTCTGATGTTCAACGTGGTGGATGAGTCTATGAGCTGGTATCAGGAACACAACATCCAGACCTTCTGTTCTGACCCTGCCTCCGTCGACCCTGATGACCCAGACTTCCAGGAGTCCAACATGATGCATGGTGGGTAATCAAGTCTTTCCAGAACCTTCGAGGTTAACCCTCAATTTCTTTCTCCCTCTCCTCCCCCATCTCTCCCTCTCCTCCCCCATCTCTCCCTCTACTCCCCCATATCTCCCACAAGTCCTGTCCTCTTCCTTCCCAGCATCCCACATTTCTCCCTCTCCTCTCCCAATTGTGAAAAGGGAAAAGATAGCGCCAGAGGAGATGGCTGCCGTTTTACGGCCCCCTAACCAATTGTGCTATTATGTGTGTTTTTTCGCGTTATTTGTAATTTATTCTGTCCATAATGTTTCTGCCATCGTCTCTTATAACCAAAAAGAGCTTCTGGATATCAGGACAGCGATTACTCACCTCGTATTCAACGAGTCGGACGCGAAGGATATTCTACAGACCCCGACAAGGCCCAAATCCCCGTCATTCGCATGAGGAAGAGACTGCGATTTCGTGGACGTAGGTCGGGGTGCCTTGTAAGGATCCGACGGCGAGCGAGTAAACTGCCTCTTCCATCAATCCTATTAGCCAACGTAGAATCATTGGAAAACAAAATGGACAACCTAAGATTATGGTTATCCTACCAACGGGACATTAAAAACTGTAATATCTTATGTTTCACCGAGTCGTGGCTGAACGACGACATGGACAACATACAGCTAGCGGGCTATACGCTACATCGGCAGGATAGAACGGCTGACTCCGGTAAGACAAGGGGAGGCGGTCTATGTATATTTGTAAACAACAGCTGGTGCATAAAATCTAATACTAAGGAAGTCTCGATGTTTTGCTCGCCTGAGGTAGAGTATCTCATGATAAGCTGTAGACCACACTATTTACCAAGAGAGTTTATCTATATTTTTTGTAGCTGTCTATTTACCACCACAAACCGATGCTGGCACTAAGACCGCACTCAATGAGCTGTATAAGGCCATAAGTCAACAGGAAAACGCTCATCCAGAGGCAGCGCTCCTAGTGGCCGGGGACTTTAATGCAGGGAAACTTAAATCAGTTCTACCTCATTTCTACCAGCATGTTAAAATGTGCAACCAGAGGAAAAAAACTCTAGACCACCTAAACTCCACACAGAGACGCGTACAAAGCTCTCCTTCGCCCTCCATTTGGCAAATCTGACCATAATTCAATCCTCCTGATTCCTGCTTATAAGCAAAAACTAAAGCAGGAAGCACCAGTGACTCAGTTAATAAGGAAGTGGTCAGATGACGCAGATGCTAAGCTACAGGACTGTTTTGCTAGCACAGACTGGAATATGTTCCGGGATTCTTCAGATAGCATTGAGGAGTACACCACATCAGTCACTGACTTCAACATTCACAAGGCCGCAGGGTCAGACGGATTACCAGGACGTGTACTCCGAGCATGCGCTGACCAACTGGCAAGTGTCTTTACTGACATTTTCAACATGTCCCCGACTGAGTCTGTAATACCAACATGTTTCAAGCAGACCACCATAGTCCCCGTGCCCAAGGACTCTAAGATAACCTGCCTAAATGACTACTGACCCGTGGCACTCACGTCTGTAGCCATGAAGTGCTTTGAAAGGCTGGTCATGGCTCACATCAACACCATTATCCCAGAAACCCTAGACCCACTCCAATTTGCATACCGCCCCAACAGATCCACAGATGATGCAATCTCTATTGCACTCCACACTGCCCTTTCCCACCTGGACAAGAGGAACACCTACGTGAGAATGCTATTAATTGACTACAGCTCAGCGTTCAACACCATAGTGCCCTCAAAGCTCATCACTAAGCTAAGGACCCTGGGACTAAACACCTCCCTCTGCAACTGGATCCTGGACTTCCTGACGGGCCGCCCCCAGATGGTAAGGGTAGGTAACAACACATCTGCCACGCTGATCCTCAACACGGGGGCCCCTCAGGAGTGCGTGCTCAGTCCCCTCCTGTACTCCCTTTTCACCCATGACTGCATGGCCAGGCACGACTCCAACACCATCATTAGGTTTGCTCATGACACAACAGTGGTAGGCCTGATCACTGACAGCGATGAGACAGCCTATAGGGAGGAGGTCAGAGACCTGGCCGTGTGGTGCCAGGACAACAACCTCTCCCTCAACGTGACCAAGACAAAGGAGATGATTGTGGACTACAGGAAAAAAAAGAGGACTGAGCACGGCCCCATTTTCATCGACGGAGCTGTAGTGGAACAGGTTGAGAGCTTCAAGTTCCTTGGTGTCCACATCACCAACAAACTATCATGGTCCAAACACACCAAGACAGTCTTGAAGAGGGCACGACAAAGCCTATTCCCCCTCAGGAGACTGAAAAGATTTGGCATGGGTCCTCAGATCCTCAAAAAGTTATACAGCTGCACCATCGAGAGCATCCTGACCGGTTGCATCACCACCTGGTATGGCAACTGCTCGGCATCCGACCACAAGGTGCTACAGAGGGTAGTGCGTACGGCCCAGTACATCCCTGGGGCAAAGCTTCCTGCCATCCAGGACCTCTATACCAGGCGGTGTCAGAGGAAGGCCCTCAAAATTGTCAAAGACTCCAGCCACCCTAGTCATAGACTGTTCTCTCTGCTACCGCACGGCAAGCGGTACCGGAGTGCCAAGTCTAGGTCCAAAAGGCTTCTCAACAGCTTCTACCCCCAAGCCTTAAGACTGCTGAACAGCTAATCATGGCTACCCGGACTATATGCATTGATCTGATTTCTCCCCTCCTCCACCATTTCTCCCCTCCTCCCCCATTTCTCCCACTCCTCCCCCATTTCTCCCACTCCTCCCTCACTCCCTCATGTTATTTGTCACATGCTTCGTAAACAACAGGTGGAGACTAACAGTGAAAATATTTACTTACTTTACTTACCTTTTCCAACAATGCAGAGTTAAAGATAAAAAATATATAAATAAAAAATTGAAATCGTGACACGAAGAATAAATACACAGTGAATAATGAATAACAATAATGAGTAAAAATAACATGCGCTAACTGTACAAAACATTAAGATCTCTTTCCATGACATAGACTGACCAGGTGAAAGCTATGATCCCTTATTGAAGTCACCTGTTAAATCCACTTCAATCAGTGTAGATGAAGGGGAGGAGACAGGGCAGAGAATGTTTTTTAAGCCTTGAGACATTTGAGACATGGATTGTGTATGTGTGCCATTCAGAGGGTGAATGGGCAAGACAAAATATTTAAGTTTGGCCGCCATTCCTTCCAGTTCTCTGCTGCCAATGACTGGAACGAATTGCAAAAATCTCTGAAGCTGGAGACTCTTATCTCCCTCACTAACTTTAAGCATCAGTTGTCAGAGCACCTTACCGATCACTGCACCTGTACACAGCCCATCTGAAATTAGCCCACCCAACTACCTCATCCCCTTATTTTGCTCATTTGTACCCCAGTATCTCTATTTGCACATCATCTCTTGCACATCTATCATTCCAGTGTTAATACTAATTGTAATTATTTTGCACTATGGCCTATTTATTGCCTTACCTCCATAACTTACTACATTTGCACACACTGTATATATATTTTCTATTGTGTTATTGACAGTACGTTTTGTTTTACCCCGTATGTAACTCTGTTGTTTTTTTTATCGCACTGCTTTGCTTTATCTTGGCCAGGTCGCAGTTGTAAATGAGAACTTGTTCTCAACTGGCTTACCTGGTTAAATAAAGGTTAAATAAAATAAAATAAATTTTTCGGGGTATGGCAGCCAAGTTGATAACAACTGTGAGAAGCATCCCTGTGGAACGCTTTCAACACCTTGTAGAGTTGTAGAGTCCCGACGAATTAAGGCTGTTCTGAAAGCAAAAGCAGGGAGCTGAAACTCAATATCAAGAAGGATAATGTTTGATATTCTCAGTCGATGTGCGAGGTAATTGAGTACATCGAGCTGTGTGTGTGTGTGCGTGTGCGTGTGTGTGTGTGTGCGTGTGTGTGTGTGTGTGTGTGTGTGTGTGTGTGTGTGTGTGTGTGCGTGTGTGTGTGTGTGCGTGTGCGTGTGCGTGCGCGTGCGCGTGTGTGCGTGCGTGCGTGCGTGTGCGTGTGTGTGCGTGTGCGTGTGCGTGTGTGTGTGTGTGCGTGCGCGCGTGTGTGTGTATGCGTGCGTGCGTGTGTGCGTGTGTGCGTGTGTGCGTGTGTGCGTGTGTGCGTGTGTGTGTGTGTGTGTGTGTGTGTGTGTGTGTGTGTGTGTGTGTGTGTGTGTGTGTGTGTGTGTGTGTGTGTGTGTGTGTGTGTGTGTGTGTGTGTGTGTGTGTGTGTGTGTGTGCGTGCGTGTGTGTGTGTGTGGTACTAGCTGCTCTAACTCCCTATTGGCCAGCATTTGGCATTCTCCAGCTCCTGTGTCTGATTCAGGTAATTAGTGGGAGAAACCTACAATTAACAATTAGCCAACCTGTTCTAACAAGAAAACATTCAATTAAAGACAATCAAGTGGTTGAGATGGTGGAAAAGATACAGTGGCTTGCGAAAGTATTCACCCCCCTTGGCATTTTTCAAAAAAACTGAACTTGAGTGTGCATAACTATTCACCCCCCCCAAAGTCAATACTTTGTAGAGCCACCTTTTGCAGCAATTATAGCTGCAAGTCTCTTGGGGTATGTCTCTATAAGCTTGGCACATCTAGCCACTGGGATCTTTTCCCATTCTTCAAGGCAAAACTGCTCCAGCTCCTTCAAGTTGGATGGGTTCCGCTGGTGTACAGCAATCTTAAAATCATACCACAGATTCTCAATTGGATTGAGGTCTGGGCTTTGACTAGGCTTTGACTAGGCCATTCCAAGACATTTAAATGTTAACCCTTAAACCACTCAAGTGTTGCTTTAGCAGTATGCTTAGGATCATTGTCCTGCTGGAAGGTGAACCTCCGTCCCTGTCTCAAATCTCTGGAAGACTGAAACAGGTTTCCCTCAAGAATTTCCCTGTATTTAGCGCTATCCATCATTCCTTCAATTCTGACCAGTTTCCCAGTCCCTGCTGATGAAAAACATCCCCACAGCATGATGCTGCCATGCTTCACTGTGGGGATGGTGTTCTCAGGGTGATGAGAGGTGTTGGGTTTGCGCCAGACATAGTGTTTTCCTTGATGGCCAAAAAGCTCAATTTTAGTCTCATCTGACCAGAGTACCTTCTTCCATATGTTTGGGGAGTCTCCCACATGCCTTTTGGCGAACACCAAACGTTGCTTATTTTTTTCTTTAAGCAATGGCTTTTTTTCTGGCCACTCTTTCGTAAAGCCCAGCTCTGTGGAGTTCATGGCTTAAAGTGGTCCTATGGACAGATACTCCAATCTCCGCTGTGGAGCTTTGCAGCTCCTTCAGGGTTATCTTTGGTCTCTTTGTTGCCTCTCTGATTAATGCCCTCCTTGCCTGGTCCGTGAGTTTTGGTGGGTGGCCCTTTCTTGGCAGGTTTGTTGTGGTGCCATATTCTTTCAATTTTTCAATAATGGATTCAATGGTGCTCCGTGGGATGTTCAAGGTTTCTGATATTTTTTTATAACCCAACCCTGATCTGTACTTCTCCACAACTTTGTCCCTGACCTGTTTGGAGAGCTCCTTGGTCTTCAGAGTGCCACTTGCTTGGTGGTGCCCCTTGCTTAGTGGTGTTGCAGACTCTGGGGCCTTTCAGAACAGGTGTATATATACTGAGATCATGTGACAGATCATGTGACACTTAGATTGCACATAGGTGGTCTTTATTTAACTAATTATGTGACTTCTGAAGGTAATTGGTTGCACCAGATCTTATTTAGGGGCTTCATAGCAAAGGGGGTGAATCCATATGCACGCTCCATCATTTATTTTTTCGAATTTTTTTAAACATGTTTTTTTTTTCATTTCACTTCACCAATTTGAACTATTTTGTGTACGTCCATTACATGAAATCCAAATAAAAATCCATTTAAATTACAGGTTGTAATGCAACAAAATAGGAAAAACGCCAAGGGGGATGAATACTTTTGCAAGGCACTGTAACTAAACAGCAGTCCATGTTCTTATACATTATACAGCTCTGGAAAAGTATAAAAACCTCATCATCATTAGGTTTGCTCATGAAGGACGCATGAATCAAGCCACGTACAAGGTTGTCCTGGAAGAAAACGCGCTTCCTTTTGCTCTGACATTGTTCCCCAACTCTGAGGATTGGTTTTTCCAGCAGGACAATGCGCCATGCCACACAGCCGGGTCAATCAAGGTGTGGAAGGAGGACCAGCAGATCAAGACCCTGTCATGGCCAGCTCAATCTCCAGACCTGAACCCCATTGAAAACTTCTGGAATGTGATCAAGAGGAAGGATCTTCTAATCTGTCATTTATAAACTCAATGCTCTGACTAGCAGGCTGAATACTGTGACAGAATGTTTCCTTTCCTCTCCCCTGGCAGCCTGCCTGCCTATTCTGGGGACATGTTTGGCAACCTGCCTGCCTATTTGGGTCTATTCTGAGACACTATTGAAGTGGAATATATGATCTGTAACAGATGGTGTGGAGACCCTAGCGCAGTAGAAGCCTTGACCCATTGTTCACCCGTCTTGGAATAGCTGATGGTCAAATGCCGACGCTTCTACCTCCCAAGAGAGTTTTCAGCTGTTATCGTGACTGCTGTATACATTCCACCTCAGGACAACAACAACAACAACAAGCTTGCACTTAACAAACTGTAAAAGGCTATAAACAAGCAGGAAAACCATGCACCCGGAGGCTGCTTTTCTTGTTGCCGGCAATTTATTTTCATTCTGTGATGCCGAACTTTTATCATCACGTCTCTAGTCTCTAGGGGCGTCCTAGACCACTGTTAAGGCCCTCCCTTGTCCCCCCTTCTGCCAATCAGATCATGTCTCTATACTTCTGCTTCCTGTTTACAAAGCAGAAGCTCAAACAGGATGTACCCGTGACGCGCTCCATAGAGAAATGGTCTTCCGAATCGAAGGACTGCTTTGCTAGCGCTGGCTAACCTCCTCCGTCTCGTGCTTCATCAAGAAATGCATCACCAACGTTGTCCCCACAGTGAAGGTTCGCTGCTTCCCCAATCAAAAGCTGTGGATTACACGCTAAGCTTCACGCTAATACTTATTACCTACAATGTGATTTTCTGGAATATTTTTTCTCATTTTGTCTGTCATAGTTGATGTGTACCTATGATGAAAATTACAGGCCTCTCTCATCTTTTTAAGTGGGAGAACTTGCACAATTGGTGACTGACTAAATACTTTTTTCCCCCACTGTATACACTGCTCAAAAAAATAAAGGGAACACTAAAATAACACATCCTAGATCTGAATGAATGAAATAATCTTATTAAATACTTTTTTTCTTTACATAGTTGAATGTGCTGACAACAAAATCACACAAAAATTATCAATGGAAATCAAATGTATCAACCCATGGAGGTCTGGATTTGGAGTCACCCTCAAAATTAAAGTGGAAAACCACACTACAGGCTGATCCAACTTTGATGTAATGTCCTTAAAACAAGTCAAAATGAGGCTCAGTAGTGTGTGTGGCCTCCACGTGCCTGTATGACCTCCCTACAACGCATGGGCATGCTCCTGATGAGGTGGCGGATGGTCTCCTGAGGGATCTCCTCCCATACCTGGACTCAAGCATCCGCCAACTCCTGGACAGTCTGTGGTGCAACGTGGCGTTGGTGGATGGAGCGAGACATGATATCCCAGATGTGCTCAATTGGATTCAGGTCTGGGGAATGGGCGGTCCATAGCATCAATGCCTTCCTCTTGCAGGAACTGCTGACACACTCCAGCCACATGAGGTCTAGCATTGTCTTGCATTAGGAGGAACCCAGGGCCAACCGCACCAGCATATGGTCTCACAAGGGGTCTGAGGATCTAATATCGGTACCTAATGGCAGTCAGGCTACCTCTGGCGAGCACATGGAGGGCTGTGCGGCCCCCCAAAGAAATGCCACCCCACACCATGACTGACCCACCGCCAAACCGGTCATGCTGGAGGATGTTGCAGGCAGCAGAACGTTCTCCACGGCGTCTCCAGACTCTGTCACGTCTGTCACGTGCTCAGTGTGAACCTGCTTTCATCTGTGAAGAGCACAGGGCGCCAGTGGCGAATTTGCCAATCTTGGTGTTCTCTGGCAAATGCCAAACGTTCTGCACGGTGTTGGGCTGTAAGCACAACCCCCACCTGTGGACGTCGGGCCCTCATACCACCCTCATGGAGTCTGTTTCTGACCGTTTGAGCAGACACATGCACATTTGTGGCCTGCTGGAGGTCATTTTGCAGGGCTCTGGCAGTGCTCCTCCTGCTCCTCCTTGCACAAAGGCGGAGGTAGCAGTCCTGCTGCTGGGTTGTTGCCCTCCTACGGCCTCCTCCACGTCTCCTGATGTACTGGCCTGTCTCCTGGTAGCGCCTCCATGCTCTGGACACTATGCTGACAGACACAGCAAACCTTCTTGCCACAGCTCGCATTGATGTGCCATCCTGGATGAGCTGCACTACCTGAGCCACTTGTGTGGGTTGTAGACTCCGTCTCATGCTACCACTAGAGTGAAAGCACCGCCAGCATTCAAAAGTGACCAAAACATCAGCCAGGAAGCATAGGAACTGAGAAGTGGTCTGTGGTCACCACCTGCAAAAACAGTCCTTTATTGGGGGTGTCTTGCTAATTGCCTATAATTTCCACCTGTTGTCTATTCCATTTGCACAACAGCATGTGAAATGTATTGTCAATCAGTGTTGCTTCCTAAGTGGACAGTTTGATTTCACAGAAGTGTGATTGACTTGGAGTTACAATGTGTTGTTTAATTGTTCCCTTTTATTTTTTTGAGCAGTGTATATTCCTGCTACCAGTCACTTTTCAGCCTTGTTTACGTGTATATCCTACTACCTAGAGCTGCACGATTAATCAAATTGAGATCGAAATTGCGATATTGACATGTGCAATATCCATATCACAAGAGGCTGCGATTTTCTCATTTCTGTGACACTCCGTTGATACAACAAAAACTAGACTCCTCTAATAACATGTGCGAAACTCCGTTCATTCACTCTCCACATGCACAGAGGATGCTGACCAATCACAAGCGGGCTCTCTCCCTCTCTGCATGGCATGCACACGCTGGCCAATCACAACCAACCCCGCATAGAGCGTGCAGTTAGATGCTGGTGAGGAGAGAAAGGGCTTTACCTCAGTTAGATGCTGGTAAGGAGAGAAAGGGCTTTACCTCAGTTAGATGCTGGTGAGGAGAGAAAGGGCTTTACCTCAGTTAGATGAGTGGTCCTCTGTAGCTCAGCTGGTAGAGCACGGCGCTTGTAATGCTAAGGTAGTGGGTTCGATCCCCGGGACCACCCATACACAAAAAATGTATGCACGCATGACTGTAAGTCGCTTTGGATAAAAGCGTCTGCTAAATGGCATATTATTATTATTATTATTATAGATGCTGGTGGGGAGAGAAAGGGCTTTACCTCAGTGAGATGCTGGTGAGGAGAGAAAGGGCTTTACCTTAGTTAGAGAAAGGGCTTCACAGAGTGTCGGAAACATGAGTGCTGCTAGTGCTAACGACAACGTCAATCCGATGCCAAAGAAGTTTGAATCTTCGGTGCTGTGGCAGTATTTCAGCTAACCGACGTCAACCAATTAGAAAGTGTCTAACTTAATCTACAACGGATTAAGTCGTTTTTTCCCCAATTTTTTTTGGGATAATTTGTACAGTGTATTGAGACCCCTCCTCAATCTACACACGATACCCCATAATGACGGAGCAAAAACAGGTTTTTAGACATTTTTGCTAATTAATAAAAAATAAAATTCTGAAATATCACATTTACATAAGTATTTAGACCCTTTACTCAGTACTTTGTTGAAGCACCTTTGGCAGCGATTACAGCCTTGAGTCTTCTTCGGTGTGACGCTACAAGCTTGGCACACCTGTATTTGGGGAGTTTCTCCCATTCTTCTCTGCAGATCCTCTCAAGATCTGTCAGGTTGGATGGGGAGCGTCGCTGCACAGCTATTTTCAGGTCTCTCCAGAGATGTTTGATCGGGTTCAAGTCTGGGTTCTGGCTGGGCCACTCAAGGACATTCCGAGACTTGTCCCGAAGCCACTTCTGCGTTGTCTTGGCTGTGTGCTATGGGTCATTGTCCTGTTGGAAGGTGAACCTTCGCCCCAGTCTGAGGTCCTGAGCGCTCGGGAGCAGGTTTTCATCAAGGATCTCTCTGTACTTGAATCTGTTGATCTTTCCCTCGATCCTAACTAGTCTCCTAGTCCCTGCCGCTGAAAAACATCCCCACAGCATGATGCTACCACCACCATGCTTCACCGTAGGGATGGTGCCAGGTTTCCTCCAGACGTGACGCTTGGTATTCAGGCCAAAGAGTTCAATCTTGGTTCATCAGACCAGATAATCTTGTTTCTCATGGTCTGAGAGTCTTTAGGTGCCTTTTGGCAAACTCCAAGCGGCCTGTCATGTGCCTTTTACTGAGGAGTGGCTTCCGTCTGGCCACTCTACCATAAAGGCCTGATTGGTGGAGTGCTGCAGAGATGGTTGTCCTTCTGGAAGGTTCTCCCATCTCCACAGAGGAACTCTGGAGCACTGTCAGAGTGACCATCGGGTTCTTGGTCACCTCCCTGACCAAGGCCCTTCTCCCCCGATTGCTCAGGTTGGCCGGGCGGCCAGCTCTAGGAAGAGTCTTGGTGGTTCCAAACTTCTTCCATTTAAGAATGATGGAGGCCACTGTGTTCTTGGGGACCTTCAATGCTGCAGACATTTTTTGGTACCCTTCCCCAGATCTGTGCCTCGACACAATCCTGTCTCTGAGCGCTACAGACAATTCCTTCGACCTCATGGCTTGGTTTTTGCGCTGACATGCACTGTCAACTGTGGGACCTTATATAGACAGGTGTGTGCCTTTCCAAATCATGTCCAATCAATTGAATTTACCACAGGTGGACTCCAATCAAGTTGTAGAAACATCTCAAGGATGATCAATGAAAACAGGATGCACCTGAACTCAATTTTGAGTCTCATAGCAAAGGGTCTGAATAGTTACAGTTGAAGTTGGAAGTTTACGTACACCTTAGCCAAATACATTTAAACTCAGTTTTTCACAATTCCTGACATTTAGTCCTAGTAAAAATTCCCTGTCTTAGGTCAGTTAGGATCACCACTTTATTTTAAGAATGTGAAATGTCAGAATAATAGTAGAGAGAATGACTTATTTCAGCTTTTATTTCTTTCATCACATTCCCAGTGTGTCAGAAGTTTACATACACTCAATTAGTATTTGGTGGCATTGCCTTTAAATTGTTTAACTTGGGTCAAACGTTTCGGGTAGCCTTCCACAAGCTTCCCACAATAAGTTGGGTGAATTTTGGCCCATTCCTCCTGACAGAGCTGGTGTAACTGTAAAATGTTATAAATTGATTTGCATTTTAATGAGGGAAATAAGTATTTGACCCCTCTGCAAAACATGACTTAGTACTTGGTGGCAAAACCCTTGTTGGCAATCACAGAGGTCAGACGTTTCTTGTAGTTGGCCACCAGGTTTGCACACATCTCAGGAGGGATTTTGTCCCACTCCTCTTTGCAGATCTTCTCCAAGTCATTAAGGCCTCCTTCCTCGCACACGCTTTTTCAGTTCTGTCCACAAATCTTCTATAGGATTGAGGTCAGGGCTTTGTGATGGCCACTCCAATACCTTGACTTTGTATTGGATGAAACAAGAGGTACAAGTGTTCTTCTTCTTCTGGCTGAAAACATTCTGGCATGTTCAAGCAATGGAGATTAGACAAGGTAAAAAGGTATTTTGTCTTTAGTCGTTCTGGGTCTGTGCAGATGAAGGAGAGGAGACAAGAAGAGGAGGCAAGGAGAGGATGCTACTTAATTATTGAGATGCACCCAAGTGCATTTTTACAACCACCTGTCTGCATCTCACTGTCTGAAAACATCTTCACGTCGTTCTCTCTCCATCTCGCTATCTCTCTCTCTCTTTCGCTCTCTCTTTCTCTCTCTCTCTCCATCCTGTGTGATGTTGATTGTGGTTTAGTTGAGTCAGTACAGACAAACTGAAATCTCTTCCCATTCAGACAGACAGACGTCAACATGTGGACCAAATGGAACCCTTTCCCCTTTACAGTGCACTCCTGTTGTAGTGCCACGGGGCTCTGGTCCAAAGGAGTGCGCTGTATCGGCAGTAGGGTGCCATTTGGGACAGAGATTCACACTTCCTGCTTCCTGCTCTCCACCAGCCCACAGCAACAGCAGCTACAACACGGTCGCCTTCAGTAGCTGAACGTTGCAGATAGAAAAGCCACGAATAGAGCTGACTCCTTTTATTCTACAAGTCAGTGATTTATGTACAGTGAGGGGAAAAAAGTATTAGACAAAGAAATGATCAGTCTATAATTTTAATGGTAGGTTTATTTGAACAGTTAGAGACAGAATAACAACAAAAAAATCCAGAAAAACGCATGTCACAAATGTTATAAATTGTTATGCATTTTAATGAGGGAAATAAGTATTTGACCCCTCTGCAAAACATGACTTAGTACTTGGTGGCAAAACCCTTGTTGGCAATCACAGAGGTCAGATGTTTCTTGTAGTTGGCCACCAGGTTTGCACACATCTCAGGAGGGATTTTGTCCCACTCCTCTTTGCAGATCTTCTCCAAGTCATTAAGGTTTCGAGGATGACGTTTGGCAACTCGAACCTTCAGCTCCCTCCACAGATTTTCTACGGGATTAAGGTCTGGAGACTGGCTAGGCCACTCCAGTACCTTAATGTGCTTCTTCTTGAGCCACTCCTTTGTTGCCTTGGCCGTGTGTTTTGGGTCATTGTCATGCTGGAATACCCATTCACGACCCATTTTCAATGCCCTGGCTGAGGGAAGGTTTGACGGTACATGGCCCCGTCCATCATCCCTTTGATGTGGTGAAGTTGTCCTGTCCCCTTAGCAGAAAAACACCCCCAAAGCATAATGTTTCCACCTCCATGTTTGATGGTGGGGATGGTGTTCTTGGGGTCATAGGCAGCATTCCTCCTCCTCCAAATACGGCGAGTTGAGTTGATGCCAAAGAGCTCAATTTTGGTCTCATCTGACCACAACACTTTCACCCAGTTCTCCTCTGAATCATTCAGATGTTCATTGGCAAACTTCAGACGGCCCTGTATATGTGCTTTCTTGAGCAGGGGGACCTTGCGGGCGCTGCAGGATTTCAGTCCTTCACGGCGTAGTGTGTTACCAATTGTTTTCTTGGTGACTATGGTCCCAGCTGCCTTGAGGTCATTGACAAGATCCTCATTGACTAGTTCTGGGCTGATTACTCACCATTCTCATGATCATTGCAACTCCACGAGGTGAGATCTTGCATGGAGCCCCAGGCCGAGGGAGATTGACAGTTCTTTTGTGTTTCTTCCATTTGCGAATAATCGCACCAACTGTTGTCACCTTCTCACCAAGCTGCTTGGCGATGGTCTTGTAGCCCATTCCAGCCTTGTGTAGGTCTACAATCTTGTCCCTGACATCCTTGGAGAGCTCTTTGGTCTTGGCCATGGTGGAGAGTTTGGAATCTGATTGATTGATTGCTTCTGTGGACAGGTGTCTTTTATACAGGTACCAAGCTGAGATTAGGAGCACTCCCTTTAAGAGTGTGCTCCTAATCTCAGCTCGTTACCTGTATAAAAGACACCTGGGAGCCAGAAATCTTTCTGATTGAGAGGGGGTCAAATTCTTATTTCCCTCATTAAAATGCAAATCAATTTATAACATTTTTGACATGCGTTTTTCTGGATACCAGTCCCTCCTGCAGCAAAGCACCCCCACAGCATGATGCTGCACCCCCGTGCTTCTGTCACGGTTTCGGCCGAGGCTGCTCCTCCTCCTGGTTCGGGCAGGCTTCGGCGGTCGTCGTCCCCGGAGTACTAGCTGCCACCGATCTATGTTTCATGTTCGATTGGTTTTGTCTGGATGTTGTACACCTGTGTCTTGTTAGTCCTCGTTAGTGCCCTATTTAGTTCTCGTTGTGTGTGCTTGTCGTTGTGTGTGATTGTACTACTGTTTCGTGTTTTGGAGATACATTTTCCCTCCAGTGTTTGAGAGGGTTGTTTGCACATGTTTGTGCGTCATTCGTTTTGTCGCCTGTGTGCGTCGTGCATTTTGCCTTCGGGCTTATTTTGCTTCGGTTGGATATATATTTATTGCACTAAAGCCTTTGGACTGAGCCTCTGTGTCCTGCGCATGATTCCTACACCACACCCACCTTCAGCACGCCTTGACAGCTTCACGGTTGGGATGGTGTTCCCCTTTTTCCTCCAAACATAACAATGGTCATTATGGCCAAAAAGTTCTATTTTTGTTTAATCAGACCAGAGGACATTTCTCCAAAAAGTAAGATCATTGTCCCCATGTGCAGTTGCAAACCGTAGTCTGGCTTTTTTATGGCGGTTTTGGAGCAGTGGCTTCTTCCTTGCTGAGCGGCCTTTCAGGTTATGTCGATATAGGACTCGTTTTACTGTGGATATAGATACTTTTGTACCTGTTTTTTCCAGCATCTTCACAATGTCCTTTACTGCTGTTCTGGGATTGATTTGCACTTTTTGCACCAAAGTACATTACATTTTACATTTACATTTACGTCATTTAGCAGACGCTCTTATCCAGAGCGACTTACAAATTGGTGCATTCACCCTATAGCCAGTGGGATAAACACTTTACTTTCTTTTTTTCTTTTTTTTTCTTTTTTTTGGGGGGGGGGGGGGTAGAAGGATTACTTTATCCTATCCCAGGTATTCCTTAAAGAGGTGGGGTTTCAAATGTCTCCGGAAGGTGGTGAGTGACTCCGCTGTCCTGGCGTCGTGAGGGAGCTTGTTCCACCATTGGGGTGCCAGAGCAGCGAACAGTTTTGACTGGGCTGAGCGGGAACTATGCTTCCGCAGAGGTAGGGGAGCCAGCAGGCCAGAGGTGGATGAACGCAATGCCCTCGTTTGGGTGTAGGGACTGATCAGAGCCTGAAGGTACGGAGGTGCCGTTCTCCTCACAGCTCCGTAGGCAAGCACCATGGTCTTGTAACAGATGTGAGCTTCAACTGGAAGCCAGTGTAGTGTGCGGAGGAGCGGGGTAACGTGAGAGAACTTGGGAAGGTTGAACACCAGACGGGCTGCGGCATTCTGGATGAGTTGTAGGGGTTTAATGGCACAGGCAGGGATCCCAGCCAACATCTCTAGGAGACAGAACGCGTCTCCTTCCTGAGCGGTATGACAGCTGCGTGGTCCCATAGTGTTTATACTTGCGTACTATTGTTTGTACAGATGAACGTGGTACCTTCAGGCATTTGGAAACTGCTCCCAAGGATGAACCATCACGTTGATTACAGGACCAAACGTGGTAAAGGCCATCACGTTGATGACTGGACCAGACTCCAATGTTTTGGACACAGGCTGTACCTTGCTACATGTTTTTAAGGCACTTTGATTTATAATTTCAATTCTAATAATGATTGATCCTACTTATACATAATTACACAACCATCAGCTTCCTATTCCTTCTGTAGCCTATCGCTTTCTGAATATGTAAATAATTTTGGTTATTTAAGAACTTGGAAATAGGAACGCAATGTTATTAATTAATTAATTAATTAGTGCTGCGCTTCTAGCACACTATAGTTTGATGATCATGTTAAAAATGAATGTTTGTTAACATGTATGTGTAATAATCCTATTGATTATCATATGTATATCAATGTTGGAAAATATTAGTTTTATTGGGTTTTTGCATTCAGTTAGCAGAGTATGTATTATTTCATATGAAGTCATATTCTCTACCCTGACACTTTTAACCATGTCTGATGAAATGACCAGGTTTTCATCCAATTGTAATATATGGCCAAAAAAATCATAATTAGATATTTTGTCCTAATCGTGCAGCCCTGCTACCAGTACTCTCCTCTCCTCATCCTCTCCTCTCCTATCCTCCCCTCTCCCCACCCTCTCCTCTCCTCTCCCTCTCCTATCCTCCCCTCTCCCCACCCTCTCCTCTCCTCTCCTCTCCCCATCCTCTCCTCTCCTCTCCTCTCCTCTCCTCTCCTCTCCTCTCCTCTCCTCTCCTCTCCTCTCCTCTCCTCCTCTCCTCTCCCCATCCTCTCCTCTCCTCATCCTCTCCTCTCCCCACCCTCTCCTCTCCCTCTCCTCTCCTCTCTCCTCTCCTCTCCTCTCCTCTCCTCTCCTCTCCTCTCCTCTCCTCTCCTCTCCTCTCCTCTCCTCTCCTCTCCTCTCCTCTCCTCTCCTCTCCTCTCCTCTCCTCTCCTCTCCTCTCCTCTCCTCTCCTCTCCTCTCCCTCTCCCTCTCCCTCTCCCTCTCCCTCTCCCTCTCCTCTCCCTCTCCCCACCCTCTCCTCTCCCTCTCCTCTCCTCTCCCTCTCCTATCCTCCCCTCTCCCCATCCTCTCCTCTCCTCTCCTCTCCTCTCCTCTCCTCTCCTCCTCTCCTCTCCTCTCCTCTCCCCACCCTCTCCTCTCCCTCTCCTCTCCTCTCCTCTCCCCATCCTCTCCTCTCCTCTCCTCTCCTCTCCTCTCCTCTCCTCTCCTCTCCTCTCCTCTCCTCTCCTCTCCTCTCCTCTCCTCTCCTCTCCTCTCCTCTCCTCTCCTCTCCTCTCCTCTCCTCTCCCTCTCCCTCTCCCTCTCCCTCTCCCTCTCCCTCTCCCTCTCCCTCTCCCTCTCCCTCTCCTCTCCTCTCCTCTCCTCTCATTTACATTTTACATTTTAGTCATTTAGCAGACGCTCTTATCCAGAGCGACTTACAGTTAGCGAGTGCATACATTTGTCATACTGGCCCCCCTCTCCTCTCCTCTCCTTTCCTCAGCCATAAATGGGTATATGTATGGTAACCTGCCTGACATGGAGCTGTGCCAGGGTCGCCCGGTGGCATGGCACCTGTTTGGGATGGGCAACGAGGTGGACATACACTCCGTATACTTCCAGGGCAACACCCTATTGGACCGCGGTCACCGTGCCGACACACTCAGCCTGTTCCCGGCAACCTTCGTCACCGCGGCGATGGTTCCCTTGGCGTCCGGGAAATGGCTGCTGAGCTGCCAGGTCAACGACCATCTACAGGGTAAGTCACCTGACCCCTAACACCTGACCTACCAACAACTAACCTATCATTGACCACTAAGCAGGTATTGTTGATTGTAATCTGATCTGCCTGACCACCTCCAGAGGTAGACAGGGATGCATGTGGCCAGATTTCTGACTAGTGTAGCTGAATAAGGTGTGTTAAAGCAGGACTGGAGCAAAGACCTGCACAACCAGTGTCTGGCCACACGAGGCCTAGTTAGATATGACATTAATTCCATCCAGTAAGCTTTCCTTCCCAGGGGTAATTCAGTTCTTTATTTTATTTTTATTTAACCTTTATTTAAATTGGCATTTCAGTTTACAATGACGGCCTACCAAAAGGCAAAAGGCCTCCTGCGGGGACGGGGGCTGGGATTAAAAATAAAAATATAGGACAAAACACACATCACAACAAGAGAGACGCCACAACACTACATAAAGAGAGACGCCACAACACTACATAAAGAGAGACACCACAACACTACATAGAGAGAGACACCACAACACTACATAAAGAGAGACAACACTACATAAAGAGAGACGCCACAACACTACATAAAGAGAGACACCACAACACTACATAGAGAGAGACACCACAACACTACATAAGAGACACCACAACACTACATAAAGAGAGACACCACAACACTACATAAAGAGAGACACCACAACACTACATAGAGACACCACAACACTACATAAAGAGAGACGCCACAACACTACATAAAGAGAGACGCCACAACACTACATAAAGAGAGACACCACAACACTACATAAAGAGAGACACCACAACACTACATAAAGAGAGACACCACAACACTACATAAAGAGACACCACAACACTACATAAAGAGAGACACCACAACACTACATAAAGAGAGACGCCACAACACTACATAAAGAGAGACACCACAACACTACATAGAGAGAGACACCACAACACTACATAAGAGACACCACAACACTACATAAAGAGAGACACCACAACACTACATAAAGAGAGACACCACAACACTACATAGAGACACCACAACACTACATAAAGAGAGACGCCACAACACTACATAAAGAGAGACGCCACAACACTACATAAAGAGAGACACCACAACACTACATAAAGAGAGACACCACAACACTACATAAAGAGAGACACCACAACACTACATAAAGAGAGACACCACAACACTACATAAAGAGAGACGCCACAACACTACATAAAGAGAGACGCCACAACACTACATAAAGAGAGACACCACAACACTACATAAAGACAGACCACAACACTACATAAAGAGAGACACCACAACACTACATAAAGAGAGACACCACAACACTACATAAAGAGAGACACCACAACACTACATAAAGAGAGACACCACAACACTACATAAAGAGAGACACCACAACACTAAATAAAGAGAGACGCCACAACACTACATAAAGAGAGACGCCACAACACTACATAAAGAGAGACACCACAACACTACATAAAGAGACACCACAACACTACATAAAGAGAGACACCACAACACTACATAAAGAGAGACACCACAACACTACATAAAGAGAGACACCACAACACTACATAAAGAGAGACACCACAACACTACATAGAGAGAGACACCACAACACTACATAAAGAGAGACACCACAACACTACATAGAGACGCCACAACACTACATAAAGAGAGACACCACAACACTACATAAAGAGAGACACCACAACACTACATAAAGAGAGACACCACAACACTACATAGAGAGAGACACCACAACACTACATAAAGAGAGACACCACAACACTACATAAAGAGAGACACCACAACACTACATAAAGAGAGACACCACAACACTACATAAAGAGAGACACCACAACACTACATAGAGAGAGACACCACAACACTACATAAAGAGAGACGCCACAACACTACATAAAGAGAGACGCCACAACACTACATAAAGAGAGACACCACAACACTACATAAAGAGAGACACCACAACACTACATAAAGAGAGACACCACAACACTACATAAAGAGAGACACCACAACACTACATAAAGAGAGACACCACAACACTACATAAAGAGAGACGCCACAACACTACATAAAGAGAGACGCCACAACACTACATAAAGAGAGACACCACAACACTACATAAAGACAGACCACAACACTACATAAAGAGAGACACCACAACACTACATAAAGAGAGACACCACAACACTACATAAAGAGAGACACCACAACACTACATAAAGAGAGACACCACAACACTACATAAAGAGAGACACCACAACACTAAATAAAGAGAGACGCCACAACACTACATAAAGAGAGACGCCACAACACTACATAAAGAGAGACACCACAACACTACATAAAGAGACACCACAACACTACATAAAGAGAGACACCACAACACTACATAAAGAGAGACACCACAACACTACATAAAGAGAGACACCACAACACTACATAAAGAGAGACACCACAACACTACATAGAGAGAGACACCACAACACTACATAAAGAGAGACACCACAACACTACATAGAGACGCCACAACACTACATAAAGAGAGACACCACAACACTACATAAAGAGAGACACCACAACACTACATAAAGAGAGACACCACAACACTACATAGAGAGAGACACCACAACACTACATAAAGAGAGACACCACAACACTACATAAAGAGAGACACCACAACACTACATAAAGAGAGACACCACAACACTACATAAAGAGAGACACCACAACACTACATAGAGAGAGACACCACAACACTACATAAAGAGAGACGCCACAACACTACATAAAGAGAGACGCCACAACACTACATAAAGAGAGACACCACAACACTACATAAAGAGAGACACCACAACACTACATAAAGAGAGACACCACAACACTACATAAAGAGAGACACCACAACACTACATAAAGAGAGACACCACAACACTACATAAAGAGAGACACCACAACACTACATAGAGAGAGACCTAAGACAACAACATAGCATGGCAGCAACACATGACAACAACATGGTAGCAACACCACATGACAACAACATGGTAGCAACACAACATGACAACACAGCAAGGTAGCAACACAACATGACAACAACATGGTAGCAACACATGGCAACAACATGGTAGCAACACAACATGTCAACAACATGGTAGCAACACAACATGACAACAACATGGTAGCAACACAACATGACAACAACATGGTAGCAACACCACATGACAACAACATGGTAGCAACACAACATGACAACAACATGGTAGCAACACAACATGTCAACAACATGGTAGCAACACAACATGACAACAACATGGTAGCAACACAACATGACAACAACATGGTAGCAACACCACATGACAACAACATGGTAGCAACACAACATGACAACAACATGGTAGCAACACAACATGACAACAACATGGTAGCAACACAACATGACAACAACATGGTAGCAACACCACATGACAACAACATGGTAGCAACACAACATGACAACAACATGGTAGCAACACAACATGTCAACAACATGGTAGCAACACAACATGACAACAACATGGTAGCAACACAACATGACAACAACATGGTAGCAACACAACATGACAACAACATGGTAGCAACACAACATGTCAACAACATGGTAGCAACACAACATGACAACAACATGGTAGCAACACAACATGACAACAACATGGTAGCAACACCACATGACAACAACATGGTAGCAACACAACATGACAACAACATGGTAGCAACACAACATGACAACAACATGGTAGCAACACAACATGACAACAACATGGTAGCAACACCACATGACAACAACATGGTAGCAACACCACATGACAACAACATGGTAGCAACACCACATGACAACAACATGGTAGCAACACAACATGACAACACAGCAAGGTAGCAACACAACATGACAACAACATGGTAGCAACACATGGCAACAACATGGTAGCAACACAACATGTCAACAACATGGTAGCAACACAACATGACAACAACATGGTAGCAACACAACATGACAACAACATGGTAGCAACACCACATGACAACAACATGGTAGCAACACAACATGACAACAACATGGTAGCAACACAACATGTCAACAACATGGTAGCAACACAACATGACAACAACATGGTAGCAACACAACATGACAACAACATGGTAGCAACACCACATGACAACAACATGGTAGCAACACAACATGACAACAACATGGTAGCAACACAACATGACAACAACATGGTAGCAACACAACATGACAACAACATGGTAGCAACACCACATGACAACAACATGGTAGCAACACCACATGACAACAACATGGTAGCAACACAACATGACAACAACATGGTAGCAACACAACATGTCAACAACATGGTAGAAACACAACATGACAACAACATGGTAGCAACACAACATGACAACAACATGGTAGCAACACCACATGACAACAACATGGTAGCAACACAACATGACAACAACATGGTAGCAACACAACATGACAACAACATGGTAGCAACACAACATGACAACAACATGGTAGCAACACCACATGACAACAACATGGTAGCAACACAACATGACAACAACATGGTAGCAACACAACATGTCAACAACATGGTAGCAACACAACATGACAACAACATGGTAGCAACACAACATGACAACAACATGGTAGCAACACAACATGACAACAACATGGTAGCAACACAACATGTCAACAACATGGTAGCAACACAACATGACAACAACATGGTAGCAACACAACATGACAACAACATGGTAGCAACACAACACAACAACACAACACCAAAAGTAAAAAAAGTGTTGATAGGGGACAGAATGCGGTCGGACCATCATATAATAGGCATATACATTACTCTGACTGAATTTCCACGTGGGCGAGGATATTGGAAATTTAATCAAAGCCTATTAGAGGATAATTTATTTATAATTAGAACAAAGGAATTTATAACTGACTTTTTCCAACATAACATAGGTACAGCGAATCCCCTTATTGTATGGGACACCTTTAAATGTGCCTTTAGAGGCCATGCAATTCAGTACTCATCTCGAAAACAAAAGCAATTTAGGTCAAAAGAGTTTATACTAAGAAAGGAAATAGAAAGTCTAACAGAACAGATAGATGGCAATAAAAACTGTAACATAGAGGCTCAGAATAAATTAGAGGAAAAACAAAAAGAAATGGAAAAACTTATTCAAGAAAGATCAAGTGTAATATATTATAAAAATAAAGCAAACTGGATGGAATATGGGGAAAAATGCACAAAATTCTTTTTTAATCTTCAACATAGGAATGCTACCAAAAAGAACTTAATGAAACTAGTTACAATTGACGGAGTCACCCATAATTCACCTAATGATATTTTGAAGGAAGAAACAAAGTACTTTAAACATATGTTTTCTTTTCAGTCGCCTCCATCTCCTCTAACTGAAGCAAATTGTAGAGATTTTTTTTCTATTGATAATGTCAAATTAACAGCCACACAGAAAGACTCATGTGAAGGTGAAATTACAGAGGAGGAACTTCTGGATGCAATTAAAGACTTTAAGTCGGGGAAAACTCCAGGGTTGGATGGCATACCAATCGAGGTATACCAAACCTTTTTTGATATACTAAGAGGACCGTTATTAGCATGTTTTAACCACTCCTATGTAAATGGTAGATTATCTGACACTCAAGAAGAAGGTCTGATCTCATTATTACTGAAACAGGATACAAGTGGAAAATATAAAGATCCAGTCCATTTACAAAATTGGAGGCCCCTTACACTTCAGTGTTGTGATGCAAAAATCCTAGCAAAATGTATAGCGCATAGAATTAAAAAGGTATTGTCGGATATTATTCATTCTAATCAGACAGGTTTTTTACATGGAAGATACATTGGAGATAATATAAGGCAAGTATTGGAAACAATAGAACACTATGGAAAATATGGGAAACCAGGCCTGCTATTCATAGCAGACTTCGAAAAGGCATTTGATAAAGTTCGACTGGAATTTATATATAAATGCCTGGAGCATTTCAATTTTGGAGAATCTCTTATAAAATGGGTCAAAATCATGTATAGTAACCCTAGGTGTAAAATAGTAAATAATGGCTATTTCTCAGAAAGTTTTAAACTATCAAGAGGAGTGAAACAAGGTTGTCCACTATCGGCATATCTATTTATTGTGGCCATCGAGATGTTAGCTATTAAAATCAGATCCAATAATAATATCAGGGGATTAGAAATACAGGGCTTAAAAACAAAGGTGTCATTGTACGCAGATGATTCATGTTTTCTTTTAGATCCACAACTAGAATCCCTCCACAGCCTCATAGAGGATCTAGATACATTTTCTAACCTCTCTGGATTACAACCAAATTATGACAAATGTACTATATTACGTATTGGATCACTAAAAAATACAATTTTTACATTACCATGTAGTTTACCAATAAAATGGTCTGATGGTGATGTGGATATACTCGGAATACATATCCCAAAGGAAATAAATGATCTCACTTCAATAAATTTTAATAGAAAGTTAGCAAAAATAGATAAGATCTTACTACCATGGAAAGGAAAATACCTGTCAATTTGTGGAAAAATCACCCTGATTAACTCTTTAGTATTATCCCAGTTTACCTATTTGCTTATGGTCTTGCCTACGCCTAGCAAACAGTTTTTTAAAACATATGAGAAAAAAATATTCAATTTTATTTGGAACGGCAAGCCAGACAAAATTAAAAGAGCATATTTATATAATGAATATGAATTCGGAGGACAGAAATTATTAAATATTAAAGCATTAGACCTATCACTAAAATCTTCAGTCATCCAAAAGTTATACTTAAATCCGAACTGGTTCTCAAGCAAATTAGTAAGATTGTCTCTCCCAATGTTCAAGAAAGGCCTTTTTCCCTTTATTCAGATTACAATCTCTCACTTTCAGTTATTTGAAAAGGAAATAATCTCCCAAATGTCACTATTTCTAAAACAAGCCATAGAAAGTTGGTTGCAATTTCAATTTAATCCTCCAGAAACGACAGAACAAATAATGCAACAAATATTGTGGTTAAATTCAAATATACTAATTGACAAAAAACCTTTATTTTTTGACAGAATGTTTAAAAAAGGTATAATCTTCGTAAATGATATCATCGGTAGGACTGGTGGAGTTATGTCGCACATGCAGCTAACAAAAACATATGGAAATGTCTGCTCTACCCAAAATTACAACCAAATAATTGCAGCCTTACCGCAAAAGTGGAAGAGGAAAGTTGAAGGGGGAGAAAGTAAGGAACTTGTCTGTCGGCCTTGCATTAAAGAACATAATTGGTTAAGGAAAACTGTGATAAATAAAAAAGTATATCAGTTTCACTTAAGGACCAAAGGATTGACAGCCGTCCCATATAGATTGCAAAATAGTTGGGAAGAGATCTTTGACGTACCAATCCCATGGCATAGTGTTTATGAACTGACACGCAAAACGACACCGGATTCAAAAATTAGAATCTTTCAATTTAAATTATTATATAAAATTCTTGCTACCAATAGAATGTTATTTATATGGGGGATACAATCTTCCCAGCTCTGCAGATTTTGCTGTGAAGAGATAGAATCATTAGATCATTTGTTTTGGTTCTGTCCATTTGTAGCTTGTTTTTGGACACAGGTCCAGGAATGGCTAAAGGATTGCAATATTTACCTGGAACTAACCTTGCAGATAGCATTACTGGGTGATCTGAAAAGTCATAGTCAATCAATCAATAATATAATAATACTTTTAGCAAAAATGTTTATTTTTAATTCACAATCTGTAGAAGCAATGAGAATAGAAAGGTTCAGAACTTTTGTAAAACATCACAGTATGGTTGAAATATATATGGCAAATAGAAATCCTATATGGATGGTGTTAAGAGATAGATGGGAGGTATTGAATAGAGTTGAAGGATGGGACTAATAACAAATAACAACAAATAATAACAAAGATAGCTAATAATGTAAGCATACTGTGTCCATAATAAGTATATAGGTTGTATGTTGGGAGCTTTTGGGAAAGAGCACAGTTAGAAAGATATGGCATTTAGAAGCAAACCGGATGGACATCATGAAAATGATCGGAGAGGTTGAGAGTAGAAGAAGTTCAGGAGCAAAAAAATAAATAAATATATATATATATATATATATATATATATATATATATATATATATATATATATATATATATATATATATATATATATATATGGATATAGAATTATTGTAAAATTAACTCTGTCCATAAGGTGTAGATAGTAATTATAGACCGGAAGTAGAGGCCTGGGCGTTGTTGTTCACTAATTTACTCCAAGTAGGGAAAGGATGGTGGGGTTGAAAAGTAATAAAGGGGAATATATATATATACAGGTAAAAGTCAGTAAATTAGAATATTTTGAAAAACTTGATTTATTTCAGTAATTGCATTCAAAAGGTGTAACTTGTACATTATATTTATTCATTGCACACAGACTGATGCATTCAAATGTTTATTTCATTTAATTTTGATGATTTGAAGTGGCAACAAATGAAAATCCAAAATTCCGTGTGTCACAAAATTAGAATATTGTGTAAGGGTTACATTTTGAAGACACCTGGTGCCACAAAATAATCAGCTGATTAACTCAAAACACCTGCAAAGGGCTTTAAATGGTCTCTCAGTCCAGTTCTGAAGCCTACACAAACATGGGGAAGACTTCAGATTTGACAGCTGTCCAAAAGGCGACCATCGACACATTGCACAAGGAGGGAAAGACACAAAAGGTTATTGCAGAAGAGGCTGGCTGTTCTCAGAGCTCTGTGTCCAAACACATTAATAGAGAGGCAAAGGGAAGGAAAAACTGTGGTCAGAAAAAGTGTACAAGCGATAGGGATCACCGCGCCCTAGTCAAGATTGTGAAAAAAAACCCATTCAAAAATGTGGGGGAGATTCACAAGGAGTGGACAGCTGCTGGAGTCAGGGCTTCAAGATCCACCACCAAGAGACGCTTGAAAGACATGGGTTTCAACTGCCGCATACCTCGTGTCAAGCCACTGTTGACCAAGAAACAGCGCGAAAAGCGTCTCACCTGGGCTAAGGAAAAAAAGAGCTGGACTGCTGCTGAGTGGTCTAAAGTCATGTTTTCTGACGAAAGCAAATTTTGCATTTCCTTTGGAAATCGAGGTCCCAGAGTCTGGAGGAAGACAGGAGAGGCACAGGATCCACGTTGCCTGAAGTCTAGTGTAAAGTTTCCACCATCAGTGATGGTTTGGGGTGCCATGTCATCTGCTGGTGTCGGTCCACTCTGTTTCCTGAGATCAAGGGTCAACGCAGCCGTCTACCAGCAAGTTTTAGAGCACTTCATGCTTCCTGCTGCTGACCTGCTCTATGGAGATGGAGATTTCAGGTTCCAACAGGACTTGGCGCCTGCACACAGCGCAAAATCTACCCGTGCCTGGTTTACGGACCATGGTATTTCTGTTCTAAATTGGCCAGCCAACTCCCCTGACCTTAGCCCCATAGAAAATCTGTGGGGTATTGTGAAAAGGAAGATGCAGAATGCCAGACCCAACAACGCAGAAGAGTTGAAGGCCACTATCAGAGCAACCTGGGCTCTCATAACACCTGAGCAGTGCCAGAAACTCATCGACTCCATGCCACGCCGCATTAATGCAGTAATTGAGGCAAAAGGAGCTCCAACCAAGTATTGAGTATTGTACATGCTCATATTTTTCATTTTCATACTTTTCAGTTGGCCAACATTTCTAAAAAATCCCTTTTTTGTATTAGCCTTAAGTAATATTCTAATTTTGTGACACACGGAATTTTGGATTTTCATTTGTTGCCACTTCAAATCATCAAAATTAAATGAAATAAACATTTGAATGCATCAGTCTGTGTGCAATGAATAAATATAATGTACAAGTTACACCTTTTGAATGCAATTACTGAAATAAATCAAGTTTTTCAAAATATTCTAATTTACTGACTTTTACCTGTATATAAAAAATAAAAAAAACATGGGGGATTGGAAATGATGCAGACAATTACATTGATAGAAGATACAATCTATCTGCAATATTAAGCTGATCCATCCCCCCCCCCAAAAAAATAAAAAAAAATAAAAACACAACATGACAACAACATGATAGCAACACAACATGACAACAACATGGTAGCAACACCACATGACAACAGCATGGTAGCAACACAACATGACAACAACATGGTAGCAACACAACATGTCAACAACATGGTAGCAACACAACATGACAACAACATGGTAGCAACACAACATGACAACAACATGGTAGCAACACTACATGACAACAACATGGTAGCAACACAACATGACAACAACATGGTAGCAACACAACATGACAACAACATGGTAGCAACACAACATGACAACAACATGGTAGCAACACAACATGACAACAACATGGTAGCAACACAACATGACAACAATATGGTAGCAACACAACATGTCAACAACGTGGTAGCAACACAACATGACAACAACATGGTAGCAACACAACATAACAACATGGTAGCAACACCACATGACAACAACATGGTAGCAACACAACATGACAACAACATGGTAGCAACACAACATGACAACAACATGGTAGCAACACAACATGACAACAACATGGTAGCAACACAACATGTCAACAACATGGTAGCAACACAACATGACAACAACATGATAGCAACACAACATGACAACAACATGGTAGCAACACCACATGACAACAACATGGTAGCAACACCACATGGCAACAACATGGTAGCAACACAACATGACAACAACATGGTAGCAACACCACATGACAACAACATGGTAGCAACACCACATGACAACAACATGGTAGCAACACAACATGACAACAACATGGTAGCAACACAACATGACAACAACATGGTAGCAACACAACATGACAACAACATGGTAGCAACACCACATGACAACAACATGGTAGCAACACAACATGACAACAACATGGTAGCAACACAACATGACAACAACATGGTAGCAACACAACATGTTAGCAGCACAAAACATGGTACCAACATTATTGGGCACAGACAACAGCACAAAGGGCAAGAAGGTAGAGACAACAATACATCACACGAAGCAGCCACAACTGTCAGTAAGAGAGTCCATGATTGAGTCTTTGAATGAAGACATGGAGATAAAACTGTCCAGTTTGAGTGTTTTTTGCAGCTTGTTCCAGTCACTAGCAGTAGAGAACTGAAAAGAGGAGCGACCCAGGGATGTGTGTGTTTTGGGGACCTTTAACAGAATGTGACTGTCAGAACGGGTGTTGTATGTGGAGGATGAGGGCTGCAGTAGGTATCTCAGATAGGGGGGAGTGAGGCCTAAGAGGGTTTTATAAATAAGCATCAACCAGGGGGTCTTGCGACGGGTATACAGAGATGACCAGTTTACAGAGGAGTATAGAGTGCAGTGATGTGTCCTATAAGGAGCATTGGTGGCAAATCTGATGGCCGAATGGTAAAGAACATCTAGCCGCTCGAGAGCACCCTTACCTGCCGATCTATAAATTACGTCTCCGTAATCTAGCATGGGTAGGATGGTCATCTGAATCAGGGTTAGTTTAGCAGCTGAGGTGAAAGAAAACCAAGTCTAGATTTAACCTGCAGCTTGGATATGTGCTGAGAGAAGGATAGTGTACCATCTAGCCACTCCCAGGTTCCTGTCTGAGCTGACTACCTCCTAGGTTCCTGTCTGAGCTGACTACCTCCTAGGTTCCTGTCTGAGCTGACTACCTCCCAGGTTCTTGTCTGAGCTGACTACCTCCCAGGTTCTTGTCTGAGCTGACTATCAATCAATCAATCAATCAATTTTATTTTATATAGCCCTTCTTACATCAGCTAATATCTCGAAGTGCTGTACAGAAACCCAGCCTAAAACCCCAAACAGCTAGTAATGCAGGTGTAGAAGCACGGTGGCTAGGAAAAACTCCCTAGAAAGGCGAAAACCTAGGAAGAAACCTAGAGAGGAACCAGGCTATGAGGGGTTCCTCCCAGGTTCTTGTCTGAGCTGACTACCTCCCAGGTTCCTGTCTGAGCTGACTGCCTCCCAGGTTCCTGTCTGAGCTGACTACCTCCCAGGTTCCTGTCTGAGCTGACTACCTCCCAGGTTCTTGTCTGAGCTGACTACCTCCTAGGTTCCTGTCTGAGCTGACTACCTCCCAGGTTCTTGTCTGAGCTGACTACCTCCTAGGTTCCTGTCTGAGCTGACTACCTCCCAGGTTCCTGTCTGAGCTGACTACCTCCCAGGTTCTTGTCTGAGCTGACTACCTCCTAGGTTCCTGTCTGAGCTGACTACCTCCCAGGTTCCTGTCTGAGCTGACTACCTCCCAGGTTCTTGTCTGAGCTGACTACCTCCTAGGTTCCTGTCTGAGCTGACTACCTCCCAGGTTCTTGTCTGAGCTGACTACCTCCTAGGTTCCTGTCTGAGCTGACTACCTCCTAGGTTCCTGTCTGAGCTGACTACCTCCCAGGTTCTTGTCTGAGCTGACTACCTCCCAGGTTCCTGTCTGAGCTGACTACCTCCCAGGTTCTTGTCTGAGCTGACTACCTCCCAGGTTATTGTCTGAGCTGACTACCTCCCAGGTTATTGTCTGAGCTGACTACCTCCCAGGTTCTTGTCTGAGCTGACTACCTCCCAGGTTCTTGTCTGAGCTGACTACCTCCCAGGTTCTTGTCTGAGCTGACTACCTCCCAGGTTCCTGTCTGAGCTGACTGCCTCCTAGGTTCCTGTCTGAGCTGACTACCTCCTAGGTTCCTGTCTGAGCTGACTACCTCCTAGGTTCCTGTCTGAGCTGACTACCTCCTAGGTTCCTGTCTGAGCTGACTACCTCCTAGGTTCCTGTCTGAGCTGACTACCTCCTAGGTTCCTGTCTGAGCTGACTACCTCCTAGGTTCCTGTCTGAGCTGACTGCCTCCCAGGTTCCTGTCTGAGCTGACGGCCTCCCAGGTTCCTGTCTGAGCTGACTACCTCCTAGGTTCCTGTCTGAGCTGACTGCCTCCCAGGTTCTTGTCTGAGCTGACTACCTCCCAGGTTCCTGTCTGAGCTGACGGCCTCCCAGGTTCCTGTCTGAGCTGACTACCTCCTAGGTTCCTGTCTGAGCTGACTACCTCCTAGGTTCCTGTCTGAGCTGACTGCCTCACGCTCTCTGTGTTTCTTAATGACAGGTTTTATAATACACAGCCTACTGTCACGCTGTCCTGTCCTTACCTTTCTCTGTGTGTGTGTGTGTGTGTGTGTGTGTGTGTGTGTGTGTGTGTGTGTGTGTGTGTGTGTGTGTGTGTGTGTGTGTGTGTGTGTGTGTGTGTGTGTGTGTGTGTGTGTGTGTGTGTGTGTGTGTGTGTGTGTGTGTGTGTGTGTGTGTGTGTGTGTGTGTGTGTGTGTGTGTGCGTGCGTATCAGCCGGTATGCAGGCGCTGTATGAGGTGGTATCCTGTGACAGTGGTGGCGGTGGTGTCAGCCCCTCAGCAGCCCCCACTGCTGGCCCAGTCAGGAAGTACTACCTGACAGCAGAGACCATCACCTGGGACTACGCTCCTACCAGAACGGACACCCACACCAACCTCTCCCTCACACTGCCCGACAGGTAACGGACACACACACCAACCTCTGTACAGTGTACGTGCCTGTCAGTGGAGGCTGCTGAGGGGAGGACGGCTCTTAGTAATGGCTGGAATGGAGTCAATGGAATGGTATCAACCACATGGAAGCCATGTTTGATACCAATCCATTGTCTCCGTTCCAGCCATTATAATGAGCCGTCCTCCCCTCAGCTGCCTCCACTGGTGTGTATGTGTGTGTGTGTGTGTGTGTGTGTGTGTGTGTGTGTGTGTGTGTGAGCGGCTGTAGTGTTTGTAGTGTTTACTCAGCACTCCACTCTAAACAGCTCCAGTCCTCCAGCTCTTCTGTATGCTCTGCTCAGTTTCACTGTACAGAGAAATTCCCTCATCATGAATCATCAAAGCTGAAGAAACCACTTTGTCACCCTCCTCTCCATCTCTCTTTTTCATCTCTCTCCTCTCTGTCTCATCTCTCTCTCCTCTCTGTCTCATCTCTCTCTCCTCTCTGTCTCATCTCTCTCTCCTCTCTGTCTCATCTCTCTCTCCTCTCTGTCTCATCTCTCTCTCATCTCTGTCTCATCTCTCTCTCCTCTCTGTCTCATCCCCCTCTACTTCTCTCTTTTCCCTCCTCCTCTCCTCCTCCTCCTCCCAGTCCCTCTGAGGTGTTCTTCGGTGTTGGTGATGGAAGGATAGGCGGTCGCTATATGAAGGTGGTGTATCAGGGCTACACAGACGATACCTTCACTACCAGACAACCTCTCACCCCTGAAACACAACACCTGGGAATACTGGGTAAGACCTGCTGTCACTCTCTCTCTCGCTCTCTCTCTCTCTCTCTCTCTCTCTCTCTCTCTCTCTCTCTCTCTCTCTCTCTCTCTCTCTCTCTGTCTCTCTCTGTCTCTCTCTGTCTCTCTCTATCTCTCTCTCTCTCTCTACCACTCTCTCTCTGTTTCTCTGTGACTCTCTCTCATCTCATTGTGGTCCTTTTTAGGTCAGTTGGTAGAGCATGGCGCTTATAACACCAGGGTAGTGGGTTCGATTCCCGGGACCACTGTATATTGCTTTGGATAAAAGTGTCTGCTGAATTGCATATATTATCTCTCTCTGTGCTCCAGGCCCGGTGCTGAGGGCTGAGGTAGGGGACATCCTACAGGTGGTGTTTCTGAACAAGGCAGACAGGAGCTACAGCATCCAGCCTCACGGCCTCCACTACGACAAACACTACCAGGGAACCAGTTACCAGGACGGTGAGACACACACAGACATGCTCGCTCACTATTTCAAGGCCTACGTCAGTTATGTTTTTTCCTCTGACTGGCTGTGGTGTGTGTTATATATTGTCCCCCCCCAGGTGTAGAGAAGCCAGGCTCAGCTGTGTCCCCAGGCTCCAGGTTCACCTATACCTGGCAGGTGTTGGACGGCCCCTCCCTCTCTGACCCTCCCTGTGTGTCCTACCTGTACTATTCTGGCTCCTCCCCTGTAGAGGACACCAACGCCGGCCTCACCGGACCCTTACTGGTCTGTAGGCGTGGAGCACTGGGGGACAACGGCAAGCAGGTACATGACAGTCCACAACAAGATGGCCAACAAAGATGGCGCCGACAGATACAGGTCGCCCTGTTTCTAGCTCCTAGCCACTATTGTTTTTAAAAAATTTGTACATTATTTGCTCAGAATGTTTCTAGTACTATTACCTACAGTAGAAAATAACTTTTGGATATTAGATTGGCGGTCACTCACCAGAAATTCGACCAGAAATTGGACTTCCTGGACCTGGATCCTTTGTTTGGACTACCCGAGGCTAACCCCATCCAATCAAAACGTTGCTGCCGGAGAAGGAGGAAGAGGAGGAGTGGGATCTTAGTCTTGCATTCCACCTACCTCTTCCGAGTATATTATTAGCTAACGTTCAGTACTTGGACAATAAAATAGATGAGCTCAGGGCGAGGATGTCCTTCCAAAGAGACATAAGAGACTAACAATCTGATTTACGGAAACGTGGCTCTCCGGATATATTGCCCCCATCCATACAACCAGCGGGGTTCTCCCGTTGCCCTCTGTCCGCGGACAGGAACAAAAAACTCTCAGGGAAACAAAGAGATGTCTCATGGTGTGATTGTGGTAACGTACAGGAAGTCCTTTTGTTCTCCCAATCTGAATACCTCACCATCAAATGCCGACCGCATTCCCTCCCGAGATAATTTTATTTGGTTATAGTCACTGCCATATACATTCCCCAACCAGCTGACACCGCAACATCTCTCAAGGAACTACACTGGACTTGGAAACCACATATCCTGAGACTGCATTTATTGTAACTGGGGACTTTAATAAAGGAAATCTGAGGAAAATGCTCCGGAAATTCTATCAACACAAGCAGAGAGAGCACACCCCCCATTCCACATCAACGGGGCCATAGTGGATAGGGCCAAAAGCTTCAAGTTTCCTCGGCGTGCACATCACTGATGACCTGAAATGGTCCCTTCACACAGAGAGTGTGGTGAAGAAGGCACAACTTTTCAACCTCAGCAGGCTCAAGAAATGTGTCTTGGCCCTTACATTTACATTTACGTTATTTAGCAGACGCTCTTATCCAGAGCGACTTACAAATTGGTGCATTCACCTTATAGCCAGTGTGATAACCACTTTACAATATGTTTTTTTTTTCTTTCTTTGGGGTGGGGTAAGAGGGGGTAGAAGGATTACTTTATCCTATCCCAGGTATTCCTTAAAGAGGTGGGGTTTCAAATGTCTCCGGAAGGTGGTGAGTGACTCCGCTGTCCTGGCGTCGTGAGGGAGCTTGTTCCACCATTGGGGTGCCAGAGCAGAGCAAAGCAGAACCCTTAAGACCCTCACAAACTTCTACAGATGCGCCATCCTGTTGTATCACCGCCTGGTACAGCAATTGCACTGTCCGCCTCCGCAGGGCTCTCCAGAGGGTGGTGCGTTCAACCCAACAAATCACCCGGGGGCACACTGCCTGCCCTCCAGGACACCTACAGCACCCGGTGTCACAGGAAGGCCAAGAAGATCATCAAGGACCTACCTCAGCCACCCGAGCCACGGCCTGTTCACCCCGCTACCATCCAGAAGGTAGAGACAGTACAGGTGTATTAAAGCTGGGACAGAGAGACTGATAAACAGCTTCTGGTAACCCTTCATTTGACAGCCTGTTAATAATTACATAGTAACAAAAACGAAATACGTAGTAACAATTTTGTCTTAAACGCAGGGGTTGGAACCGGTTCAGGGAACAGAACCGAAAACCGAAAAATAACGAACATTTTCAAGGAACAGAATCAGAACCAGGAAGGAAAATGATCTCTAATGTTCAGGAACAGAACTGTTGTTATTAAAAGCATGGGAACCGGTTAATAATGTTATTTTACGCTCCGGGCGTTTTTTTCAGTCCCACTAAAAATGCAACAAGGTGCAAAAGCCCTCTCTGTCCCTCAGAAACTCCAGCGTCTTATTCCAGTGTCTGTCTGCCAGCTGAACATCTTTACCAGTGGGTGTGAGACAGGGTACAGGCCAGGCAGCAGGCTGTTAGCCTCCCCAATGAGACAGGGTGCAGGCCAGGCAGCAGGCTGTTAGCCTCCCCAATGAGACAGGGTGCAGGCCAGGCAGCAGGCTGTTAGCCTCCCCAATGAGACAGGGTGCAGGCCAGGCAGCAGGCTGTTAGCCAGCCCAATGAGACAGGGTGCAGGCCAGGCAGCAGGCTGTTAGCCTCCCCAATGAGACAGGGTGCAGGCCAGGCAGCAGGCTGTTAGCCAGCCCAATGAGACAGGGTGCAGGCCAGGCAGCAGGCTGTTAGCCTCCCCAATGAGACAGGGTGCAGGCCAGGCAGCAGGCTGTTAGCCTCCCCAATGAGACAGGGTGCAGGCCAGGTAGCAGGCTGTTAGCCAGCCCAATGAGACAGGGTGCAGGCCAGGCAGCAGGCTGTTAGCCAGCCCAATGAGACAGGGTGCAGGCCAGGCAGCAGGCTGTTAGCCTCCCCAATGAGACAGGGTGCAGGCCAGGCAGTAGGCTGTTAGCCTCCCCAATGAGACAGGGTGCAGGCCAGGCAGCAGGCTGTTAGCCTCCCCAATGAGACAGGGTGCAGGCCAGGCAGCAGGCTGTTAGCCAGCCCAATGAGACAGGGTGCAGGCCAGGCAGCAGGCTGTTAGCCAGCCTGACAGCTTAGTGGAGTCTGCCACTAGCACAGTCAGGGTAGTCAGCTCAGCTTTCCCCCATTGAGACCGTGTCTGTGCCTCGATCTAGGTTGGGCAGAACTAAACATGGCGGTGTTCGCCTTAGCAATCTCACTGGAATAAAGACCTCCTCCATTCCTGTCATTATTGAAAGAGATTGTGATATCTCACATCTGATAATAGGGCTACTTAACGTTAGATCCCTCACTTCCAAGGCAGTTATGGTCAATGAACTAATCACTGATCATAATCTTGATGTGATTGGCCTGACTGAAACATGGCTTAAGCCTGATGAATTTACTGTGATAAATGAGGCCTCTCCTCCTGGTTACACTAGTGACCATATCCCCCAGCGCATCCCACAAAGGGGGAGGTGTTGCTAACATTTATGACAGCAAATGTCAATTCTGTGGTCCTCTGTAGCTCAACTGGTAGAGCCCGGCGCTTGTAACGCCAAGGTAGTGGGTTCGATCCCTGGGACCACCCATACACAAAAATGAATGCACGCATGACTGTAAGTCGCTTTGGATAAAAGCGTCTGCTAAATGGCATATTATTATTATTATTATTATAATTCACCCCCCCCAAAAATGACTGTGTTTTCATCTTTTGAGCTTCTAGTCATGAAATCTATGCAGCCTACCCAATCCTACTTTTTATAGCTACTGTTTACAGGCCTCCTGGGCCGTATACAGAGTTCCTCACTGAGTTCCCTGAATATCTATGGGACCTTGTAGTCACGGCAGATAATATTCTAATTTTTGGTGACTTTAATATTCACATGGAGAAGTCCACAGACCCACTCCAAAAGGCTTTCGGAGCCATCATCGACTCAGTGGGTTTTGTCCAACATGTCTCCGGACCTACTCATTGCCACAGTCATACCCTGGATCTAGTTTTGTCCCGTGGAATAAATATTGTGGATCTAAATGTTTTTCCTCATAACCCTGGACTATCAGACCACCATTTTATTACGTTTGCAGTCGCAACAAATAATCTGCTCAGACCCCAACCAAGGCCCATCAAAAGCTGTGCTATAAATTCTCGGACAACCCAAAGATTCCTAGAGGCCCTTCCAGACTCCCTCCACCTACTCAAGGACGTCGGAGTACAAAAGTCAGTTAACGACCTAACTGAGGATCTAAATTTAACCTTGCGTAATACCTTAGATGCAGTCGCACCCCTAAAAACAAAAAAACATTTGTCACAAGAAACTAGCTCCCTGGTATACAGAAAATACCCGAGCCCTGAAGCAAGCCTCCAGAAAATTGTAACGGAAATGGCGCTCCACCAAACTGGAAGTCTTCCTACTAGCTTGGAAAGACAGTACCGTGCAATATCGAAGAGCCCTCACTGCTGCTCGATCAACCTACTTTTCCAACCTAATTGAGGAGAATAAGAACAATCCAAAATGTATATTTGATACTGTGGCAAAGTTAACTAAAAAGCAGCATTCCCCAAGAGAGGATGCCTTTCACTTCAGCAGTGATGAATTCATGAACTTCTTCGACGAAAAGATCATGATCATTAGAAAGCAAATTACAGACTCCTCTTTGAATCTGCGTATTTCTCCAAAGCTCAGCTGTCCTGAGTCTGCACAGAACTGCCAGGACCTCGGATCAATGGAGACACTCAAGTTTTTTAATCCTGTATCTCTTGACACATTCATGAAAATAGTCATGGCCTCTAAATCTTTAAGCTGCATACTGGACCCTATTCCAACTAAACTACTGAAAGAGCTACTTCCTGTGCTTGGCCCTCCTATGTTGAATATAAGGAACTGGATGGCGGCAAATGTTTTATTTTTAAACTCGGACAAAACAGAGATGCTAGTTCTAGGTCATACGAAACAAAGAGATCTTCTGTTGGATCTGACAATTATTCTTGATGGTTATAGAGTCGTCTCAAATAAAACTGTGAAGGACCTCGACGTTACTCTGGATCCTGATCTCTCTTTTGACGAACATATCAAGAATATTTCAAGGACAGCTTTTTTTCCATCTTCGAACATTGAAAAAATCAGAAACTCTTTGTCCAAAAATGATGCTGAAAAGCTAATCCATGCTTTTGTCACTTCTAGATTAGTCTACTGCAATGCTCTACTCTCCGGCTACCCGGATAAAGCACTAAATAAACTTCCTTTAGTACTAAATATGGCTGCTAGAATCCTGACTAAAACCAAAAAATTTGAATCCACCTGGTCGTGCTGCTGATCCAGTTTCCACTCTTCTGCCTGCGGCTATGGAACCCTGACCTGTTCACCGGACGTGCTACCTTGTCCCGGACCTGCTGTTTTAAACTCTCTCTCTCTCTCTACCGCACCTGCTATTTCAACCTCTCAATGCCCTGCTATGAAAAGCTAAGTGACATTTACTCCTGATGTACTGACCTGTTGCAACATCTTGGAGAAAGATCTGTCCTTAATGGCCATGTACTGTTATAATCTCCACCCGGCACAGCCAGAAGGGGACTGGCCACGCCTCAGAGCCTGGTTCCTCTCTAGGTTTCTTCCTAGGTTCCTGCCTTTTTAGGGAGTTTTTCCTAGCCACCGTGTTTCTACATCTGCATTGCTGCTGTTTGGGGTTTTAGGCTGGGTTTCTGTATAGCACTTAGTGACATCTGCTGATGTAAAAAGGGCTTTATAAATAAAATGTGATTGATTGATTGATAGTTACTTGTGAGGTACCACTGCATTGAACGACTCCATCCCATAAAGACAACAGCAAATCTGTCCATACATTTTTACATGGTACCACCTTCACAGATACGAGGTCAGAAGGCAATAAAATGAAACCGTACAGTTCAATATAGCAAAGTGGTTCCATGTAAATACCAGACAGTACAATATAACCAGTTTTCACAATGAAGACAAGGACACACAATTCAGAGAGAAGTTTATTTAACGAAAATCAACCCAACAAAGTAGAAACACATTCATTCATATCAAAGACCCAGCATATCAAAGACCCAGCATATCAAAGACCCAGCATAACAAAGACCCAGCATAACAAAGACCCAGCATAACAAAGACCCAGCATAACAAAGACCCAGCATAACAAAGACCCAGCATAACAAAGACCCAGCATATCAAAGACCCAGCATATCAAAGACCCAGCATAACAAAGACCCAGCATAACAAAGACCCAGCATAACAAAGACCCAGCATATCAAAGACCCAGCATATCAAAGACCCAGCATATCAAAGACCCAGCATATCAAAGACCCAGCATATCAAAGACCCAGCATATCAAAGACCCAGCATAACAAAGACCCAGCATAACAAAGACCCAGCATAACAAAGACCCAGCATATCAAAGACCCAGCATATCAAAGACCCAGCATAACAAAGACCCAGCATAACAAAGACCCAGCATAACAAAGACCCAGCATATCAAAGACCCAGCATATCAAAGACCCAGCATATCAAAGACCCATCATATCAAAGACCCAGCATATCAAAGACCCAGCATATCAAAGACCCAGCATAACAAAGACCCAGCATAACAAAGACCCAGCATATCAAAGACCCAGCATAACAAAGACCCAGCATATCAAAGACCCAGCATATCAAAGACCCAGCATATCAAAGACCCAGCATATCAAAGACCCAGCATAACAAAGACCCAGCATAACAAAGACCCAGCATAACAAAGACCCAGCATATCAAAGACCCAGCATAACAAAGACCCAGCATAACAACAGCAGAAGTGAACTTCATTTCTATGTGAATTTGTGAAAATCCTTTTTACATTAGCTACTGTACATACAAGCGCACACACACACACACACACACACACACACACACACACACACACATCATAGCATTGCTCTTATAATTTATGTGTGTGTGTGTGTGTGTGTGTGTGTGTGTGTGTGTGTGTGTGTGTGTGTGTGTGTCTGTGTCTGTGTCTGTGTCTGTGTCTGTGTCTGTGTCTGTGTGTATGTGTATGTGTATGTGTATGTGTATGTGTATGTGTATGTGTATGTGTATGTGTATGTGTATGTGTATGTGTATGTGTATGTGTCTGTGTCTGTGTCTGTGTCTGTGTCTGTGTGTATGTGTATGTGTATGTGTATGTGTATGTGTATGTGTATGTGTATGTGTATGTGTATGTGTATGTGTATGTGTATGTGTCTGTGTCTGTGTCTGTGTCTGTGTGTATGTGTATGTGTATGTGTATGTGTATGTGTATGTGTATGTGTATGTGTATGTGTATGTGTATGTGTATGTGTATGTATGTATGTATGTGTGTGTGTGTGTGTGTGTGTGTGTGTGTGTGTGTGTGTGTGTGTGTGTGTGTGTGTGTGTGTGTGTGTGTGTGTGTGTGTGTGGTGCAGAGGGAGGTGGACAGGGAGTTGTTCCTGCTGTTCTCTGTAATGGATGAGAACCTGAGCTGGTACCTTCAGAGGAACATCGAGACCTATGGATCGGCCCAGTCAGACCCAGACAAGCAAGACTTTCAGGAGAGCAACAAGATGCACGGTATGAATACACACACCGCTTCTATACTTTACCCATTAAGTTATTGGACCTAAATACTTTCCATTAGTTAGCACCTGTTCAACTATTTTATTTTAGTTGCCGTCAACCTTTTACTATTTCTCTATATCTCCTCTGCGTGTAGTTCATATTCTCTCTCCTCTCTTCCCTCCCCTCCTCTCCTCTCTCTCTCTCCTCTTTCTCCTCTCTCCTGCCTTCCTCTCCTCTCTCCCCTCTCTCCTCCCTTCTCCCCTCATCTCTCCTCTCTCCTCTCTCTCTCTCCTCTCTCTCCTCCTCTCTCCCCTCTCCTCTCTCTTTCCTCCTCTCCTCTCTCTCCTCTCTCCCCTCCTCTCTTCTCTCCCCTCTCTCCCCTCCTCTCTCCCCTCCTCTCTCTCCTCCCCTCTCCCCTCTCTCCCCTCTCTCCAACTCTCTCCCCTCCTCCTCTCATCTCCTCTCTCCCCTCTCCTCCTCTCTCTCCTCCTCTCTCCCTTCCTCTCCCCTCTCTCCTCTCTTCTCCTCTCTCCCCCTTCTCCTCTCTCCTCTCTCCTCCCTCCTCTCCTTTCTCCCCTCTCTCCTCTCTGCCCTCTCCTCTCTCTCCCATCTCTCCTCTCTCCTCCTCTCCCCTCCTCTCTCCCCTCTCTCCTCTCTCCTCCTCTTCCCTCTCCCCTCCTCTCTCCCCCTCTCTCCTCCCCTCTCCTCCCCTCTCCCCTCTCTCCCCTCTCTCCCCTCTCCCCTCTCTCCACCTCTCTCCCCTCTCTCCTCTCTCTCCTCCTCTCTCCCCTCTCCCCTCCTCTCTCCTCCTCTCCCCTCCTCTCCTCTCTCCCGTCCTCTCCTCTCTCTCCCCTCCTCTCTCCTCTCTCTCCTCCTCTCTCCCCTCCTCTCCTCTCTCCCCTCTCCTCCTCTCTCCTCCTCTCTCTACCTCTCTCCTCTCTCTCTACCTCTCTCCTCCTCTCTCCTCCTCTCTCCCCTCTCCTCCCCTCTCCTCCTCTCTCCTCCTCCCTCCTCTCTCATCCTCTCTCCCCTCTCCTCCTCTCTCGTCCTCTCTCCTCTTTCTCAGTGGTGTAGTTGTTGATATCATCTCTCCATTCTCTCTCAGCGGTGAACGGCTTCATGTATGGGAACCTTCCAGGCCTGGATATGTGTTCCGGGGACAGGGTTGTGTGGTACACTTTTGGGATGGGCACGGAGGTTGATATCCATGGGGTGTACTGGGAGGGGAACACCTTCCAGAGACACGGCACTACCAGAGATACACTCAGCCTGTTCCCCCACACCACCGCAACTGTCAGCATGCTGCCGCCCAGACCTGGTACGTCCACACACGGCAGTGTCCGCGCCCCGCTGTTGGTTGGGACAGAGAGTTCCTGTTGTTTTTAATGGATGATCTCAATGACGTGACAATACAAGCATTTTTGAGAAAGATAATTAGAGAAAATATATACAGTGGGGGAAAAAAGTATTGTCAGCCACCAATTGTGCAAGTTCTCCCACTTAAAAAGATGAGAGAGGCCTGTAAGAGGTCAGTGACTGACCTCTATAATGTTAACCTCTTACCCCTGACCTCTAACCCCTGACCTCTAACCCCTGACCTCTAACCCCTGACCTCTGACCCCTGACCTATTACCCCTGACCTCTAACCCCCTGACCTCTGACCCCTGACCTCTGACCCCTGACCTATTACCCTGTCTCTCTAGGTATATTTGAGGTGAGCTGCAGAGTGACTGACCTCTATAATGTTAACCTCTAACCCCTGACCTCTGACCCCTGACCTCTAACCCCTGACCTCTAACCCCTGACCTCTAACCCCTGACCTCTTACCCCTGACCTCTAACCCCTGACCTCTAACCCCTGACCTCTTACCCCTGACCTCTAACCCCCTGACCTCTAACCCCTGACCTCTAACCCCTGACCTCTAACCCCTGACCTCTTACCCCTGACCTCTAACCCCCTGACCCCTGACCTCTGACCCCTGACCTCTGACCCCTGACCTCTGACCCCTGACCTCTGACCCCTGACCTTTAACCCTGTCTCTCTAGGTGTATTTGAGGTGAGCTGCAGAGTGACTGACCACTATAATGGAGGGATGAGACAGCAGTACTTTGTGAAGTCCTGCTCTGAGAGCAGCGTAAAACAGACACACCCCTCTGCCTCAGCCGTGGTGCGTTATTACATCAGCACCGAGGAGGTGGAGTGGGACTATTCACCTGACCGGGCTTGGGAACTAGAGAAACACCATGCTACAGAGGAGGACAGGTAGGGACTATTCACCTGACCGGGCTTGGGAACTAGAGAAACACCATGCTACAGAGGAGGACAGGTAGGGACTATTCACCTGACCGGGCTTGGGAACTAGAGAAACACCATGCTACAGAGGAGGACAGGTAGGGACTATTCACCTGACCGGGCTTGGGAACTAGAGAAACACCATGCTACAGAGGAGGACAGGTAGAGAAACACCATGCTACAGAGGACGACAGGTAGGGACTATTCACCTGACCGGGCTTGGGAACTGGAGAAGCACCATGCTACAGAGGAGGACAGGTAGGGACTATTCACCTGACCGGGCTTGGGAACTAGAGAAACACCATGCTACAGAGGACGACAGGTAGGGACTATTCACCTGACCGGGCTTGGGAACTAGAGAAGAACCATGCTACAGAGGAGGACAGGTAGGGACTATTCACCTGACCGGGCCTGGGAACTAGAGAAGCACCATGCTACAGAGGAGGACAGGTAGGGACTATTCACCTGACCGGGCTTGGGAACTGGAGAAGCACCATGCTACAGAGGAGGACAGGTAGGGACTATTCACCTGACCGGGCTTGGGAACTAGAGAAACACCATGCTACAGAGGACGACAGGTAGGGACTATTCACCTGACCGGGCTTGGGAACTAGAGAAGCACCATGCTACAGAGGAGGACAGGTAGGGACTATTCACCTGACCGGGCCTGGGAACTAGAGAAACACCATGCTACAGAGGACGACAGGTAGGGACTATTCACCTGACCGGGCTTGGGAACTAGAGAAACACCATGCTACAGAGGAGGACAGGTAGGGACTATTCACCTGACCGGGCCTGGGAACTAGAGAAACACCATGCTACAGAGGACGACAGGTAGGGACTATTCACCTGACCGGGCTTGGGAACTAGAGAAACACCATGCTACAGAGGAGGACAGGTAGGGACTATTCACCTGACCGGGCTTGGGAACTAGAGAAACACCATGCTACAGAGGAGGACAGGTAGGGACTATTCACCTGACCGGGCCTGGGAACTAGAGAAACACCATGCTACAGAGGACGACAGGTAGGGACTATTCACCTGACCGGGCTTGGGAACTAGAGAAGCACCATGCTACAGAGGAGGACAGGTAGGGACTATTCACCTGACCGGGCTTGGGAACTAGAGAAGCACCATGCTACAGAGGAGGACAGGTAGGGACTATTCACCTGACCGGGCTTGGGAACTAGAGAAGCACCATGCTACAGAGGAGGACAGGTAGGGACTATTCACCTGACCGGGCTTGGGAACTAGAGAAGCACCATGCTACAGAGGAGGACAGGTAGGGACTATTCACCTGACCGGGCTTGGGAACTAGAGAAGCACCATGCTACAGAGGAGGACAGGTAGGGACTATTCACCTGACCGGGCTTGGGAACTAGAGAAGCACCATGCTACAGAGGAGGACAGGTAGGGACTATTCACCTGACCGGGCTTGGGAACTGGAGAAACACCATGCTACAGAGGAGGACAGGTAGGGACTATTCACCTGACCGGGCTTGGGAACTAGAGAAGCACCATGCTACAGAGGAGGACAGGTAGGGACTATTCACCTGACCGGGCTTGGGAACTAGAGAAACACCATGCTACAGAGGACGACAGGTAGGGACTATTCACCTGACCGGGCCTGGGAACTAGAGAAGCACCATGCTACAGAGGAGGACAGGTAGGGACTATTCACCTGACCGGGCTTGGGAACTAGAGAAGCACCATGCTACAGAGGACGACAGGTAGGGACTATTCACCTGACCGGGCTTGGGAACTAGAGAAGCACCATGCTACAGAGGAGGACAGGTAGGGACTATTCACCTGACCGGGCTTGGGAACTAGAGAAGCACCATGCTACAGAGGAGGACAGGTAGGGACTATTCACCTGACCGGGCTTGGGAACTAGAGAAGCACCATGCTACAGAGGAGGACAGGTAGGGACTATTCACCTGACCGGGCTTGGGAACTAGAGAAGCACCATGCTACAGAGGACGACAGGTAGGGACTATTCACCTGACCGGGCTTGGGAACTAGAGAAGCACCATGCTACAGAGGAGGACAGGTAGGGACTATTCACCTGACCGGGCTTGGGAACTGGAGAAACACCATGCTACAGAGGAGGACAGGTAGGGACTATTCACCTGACCGGGCTTGGGAACTAGAGAAGCACCATGCTACAGAGGAGGACAGGTAGGGACTATTCACCTGACCGGGCCTGGGAACTAGAGAAACACCATGCTACAGAGGACGACAGGTAGGGACTATTCACCTGACCGGGCCTGGGAACTAGAGAAGCACCATGCTACAGAGGAGGACAGGTAGGGACTATTCACCTGACCGGGCTTGGGAACTAGAGAAGCACCATGCTACAGAGGACGACAGGTAGGGACTATTCACCTGACCGGGCTTGGGAACTAGAGAAGCACCATGCTACAGAGGAGGACAGGTAGGGACTATTCACCTGACCGGGCTTGGGAACTGGAGAAGCACCATGCTACAGAGGAGGACAGGTAGGGACTATTCACCTGACCGGGCTTGGGAACTGGAGAAGCACCATGCTACAGAGGAGGACAGGTAGGGACTATTCACCTGACCGGGCCTGGGAACTAGAGAAGCACCATGCTACAGAGGAGGACAGGTAGGGACTATTCACCTGACCGGGCTTGGGAACTGGAGAAGCACCATGCTACAGAGGAGGACAGGTAGGGACTATTCACCTGACCGGGCTTGGGAACTGGAGAAGCACCATGCTACAGAGGACGACAGGTAGGGACTATTCACCTGACCGGGCCTGGGAACTAGAGAAGCACCATGCTACAGAGGAGGACAGGTAGGGACTATTCACCTGACCGGGCCTGGGAACTAGAGAAGCACCATGCTACAGAGGAGACAGGTAGGGACTATTCACCTGACCGGGCTTGGGAACTAGAGAAGCACCATGCTACAGAGGACGACAGGTAGGGACTATTCACCTGACCGGGCTTGGGAACTAGAGAAGCACCATGCTACAGAGGAGGACAGGTAGGGACTATTCAC